>NC_139221.1:3376558-3471246 GCF_055691185.1 Crinia signifera | reverse complement strand
GGGATGAAAGGTTCTTCTTCGCCTGCTGTTCCGACGTTTTGCTACTAAAGACGTTCCAGCGCTGGCTGCTGAACATGGAGGCCCCACGCAGGAACCTGGTGCTGTGGCTGAACTCTCCCCCTTGTGCTCCGCTCAGACGATTCAGGTCCAGGACACTCATGCTGAGAGGACGAGATGCATTTGTGCCATTACAGGGCAGCTGCTCCTGGACAAAGATGCCTCCAGAGGACTGAGCCTTCCTCCCCGACCTCTGCCTCAGGAGGTCCAGCAGTCCTCCAAGGGAGCTGGAGCTGGGATCTCTTTTGGGGCTAGTGACTCCATTCCCCACAGAACAAAGGCTTTTGGGTCTCCGCTTCTGGTGCTTGGCGGCGAGGATTGCAGCTTGGACGGCGCGATTAGATGTGGGATTAGCAGGCGTGGGCTCCATTTTCTCCAGAGGACAATCATGTCTCAGCTCCACACTCCTGAAGGTTCTCATGGTGCCCAGTGACGGGCCGAGAAGTCATTGCATTGCGGGTGGCAGAGCAGGCCTGGCACAGAGAATGACAGGAGCCTGGGAGAGGAGACAACGCCTGCACTCTGGCTCACCGTGCTGCTGCACTCAGCGAGCCAGGACATGTGTGACCATAACAGGTTAGACGGGGAGAGGCCGGGGAGAAGCACTGGAAGCCTCCTCAGCAGTCACCTCCTACCTCACTCCCAAAATACAGGGACATCTACACAAGTGTGTGTGTGTGTGTGTGTGTGTGTGTGTGAGAGAGATCAGTTACTACCTGACTCCCCATATACAGGGACATCTACACAACTGTGTGTGTGTGTGTGTGTGTGTGTCCTCCTACGTCACTCCCAATATACAGGGACATCTACACAACGGTGTGTGTGTGTGTGTGAGAGAGATCAGTTACATCCTACCTGACTCCCCATATACAGGGACATCTACACAACTGTGTGTGTGTGTGTGTGTGTGTGTGTGGGATCAGTTACATCCTACCTGACTCCCCGACACTCTACATATACAGTCACAGGGACATCTACACAACTGTGTGTGTGTGCGATTAGTCACCTCCTACCTCACTCCCCATAACAGGGACATCTACACAACTGTGTGTGTGTGTGTGTGTGTGTGTGTGCGATCAGTTACATCCTACCTCACTCCCCGACATTACATATACAGTCACAGGGACATCTACACAACTGTGTGTGTGTGTGTGTCCTCGTACCTCACATTCTACATATAGTCACATCTATACAACTGTGTGTGTGTGTGTGTGTGTGTGTGTATATATGTAGAGTGTCGGAGAGTGAGGTAGGACACACAGTTGTACAGATGTGACTTTATATGTAGAATGTGAGGTACGAGGACACACACACACACACAGTTGTGTAGATGTCCATGTGACTGTATATGTAGTGTCGGGGAGTCAGGTAGGATGTGACTGATCTCACACACACACACACACACACACACACACACACACAGTTGTGTAGATGTGACTGAATATGTAGAGTGTCGGAGAGTTTGGTAGGACAGTCACATCTACACAACTGTGTGTACACTCACTGACATTCTACATATAAAATTACAGGGACATCTACACAACTGTGTGTGTCCTCCTACCTCACATTCTACATAGTCACATCTACACAAGTGTGTGTGTGTGAGATCAGTCACCTCCTACCTCACTACCTCCGACATTCTACATATGGAATGGGATCATTTGTCAGACTGCATTTAGGTCTACAGTCATTAGGTCGACCCCACTAGGTCGACTGGCAGGAAGGTCGACCTGACTTAAGGTCGAATTTGCATAAAGGTCGACATGAGGAAGGTCGACTGGTCATAAGGTCGACATGGGTTTTTCACTGTTTTTTTATCCGAATGTCGACACAGTCGACATGGACACAGTTGGCAATGAGAATCGGACGCTCGCGATGCTTCGGGCACGGTGCCTCGCTGCGCTCGGCACACTATTTTATTCTCCCACCACGCCCTAGTGGATGGTAGGGCATGAAATACCGCCTGTCGGCTCAAAAAACAGTGAAAAACCCATGTCGACCTTATGACCAGTCGACCTTCCTCATGTCGACCTTTATGCAAATTCAACCTTAAGTCATGTCGACCTTGGCCCATGTCGACCTTAAGTCAGGTCGACCTTCCTGCCAGTCGACCTAGTGGGGTCGACCTAATGACTGTAGACCTAAATGCAGTCTGACGAATGATCCCATTCCATATGTAGAATGTCGGAGGTAGTGAGGTAGGAGGTGACTGATCTCACACACACACACACTTGTGTAGATGTGACTATGTAGAATGTGAGGTAGGAGGACACACACAGTTGTGTAGATGTCCCTGTAATTTTATATGTAGAATGTCAGTGAGTGTACACACAGTTGTGTAGATGTGACTGTCCTACCAAACTCTCCGACACTCTACATATTCAGTCACATCTACACAACTGTGTGTGTGTGTGTGTGTGTGAGATCAGTCACATCCTACCTGACTCCCCGACACTACATATACAGTCACATGGACATCTACACAACTGTGTGTGTGTGTGTGTGTGTGTGTGTGTGTGTGTGTGTGACCAGTCACCTCCTACCTCATATTCTACATATTCAGTCACATCTACACAACTGTGTGTGTCCTTCTACCTCACTCCCCGACACTCCACATATACAGTCACAGTGACATCTACACAACTGTGTGTGTGTGTGTGTGTGTGTGTGTGTGAGATCAGTCACCTCCTACCTCACAGACGCACCAGGGGGGCAGTCCATGACTGTGTCTGAGTGACAGTTTTTGTCCTTTTCCAGATTTTGGGAGCAAATTTCTGAAGAAAATATTTTGCTCCCATCCACTACCCAGTGATCGCGAAAACCCCCAAAATGATGGGTCCCTGGGACCCCTCACTTACAAAATCGGGTCCTACTTGACCTTTTCTGGGTCCCAACAGAATAAAGCCTCCTCTCCACATCCCCAGCATGGCACATACAGAAGCCTCCTCCTCTCTTCCATATGGCATATACCCTGAGCCAAGGGCCAGCCTGAGCCTATTTTTTTTGGTAAGCAAACATAGATTTGGGCACCCCAAAATTGTGGCTATTGTGGGTTGGGGGGGGAGTAATCAATTGGCAATTTGCCCACTCACATAAAGCAAGATACACATATACTAGAAAAAGGCATTATGTCGGAATAGGGACACCTGTGCTGCACCAATCAGGATTGTAAAAGTAATGGCAGCAGGAACAGGAGGGATAGGGTTAGTGAAATCCCAGCAGAGTCTATAGGCTCCTCTCCTACAGGCAGCTCTGCCTGTTAAGAGGTAATTGGTGAGCTGCAGCCTCTCTGCCAGCCGTGCAGAGAGGGGAGGAGGGGACAAGCGGGCCAGTAACAGCCAGCACTCAGAGCCTGGAGGAGGGGACAGTGACACACAAGAGCAGCACCGCAATGGAGGAGAGGAGGAGGGAAGTCTGCAGCCCGAGTCCTGCTAGCAATAAATCCCCTTACATGACACAGCCAAGCAGCTTGCTAAATGGACCATGCACCCCTCTTACCTCTACTTCCTGCCCGGGTCTGCTCCGTCCTCACTGTCACACCTCCCTGGTTCTGGCCCCCAATGCTGTTTTCAGTTCCTCGTGCTCCGTCCTCACACCAGCTGCAGCTCTGTTCCCCTGCTGAGCAGCTGCTTCTGGTGTTGGCTCCAGCCGTCTGTTGTTGAGGCGCAGTGCAGGAGCCAGCTTCCGTGGCTTCCGTGCACTGCTGTCTATGACTCTGCGGTGACAGGGACCCTTTCATTTTTGCGCCCAGCAGATGTGTGAAGCGGCCGTCACGCTGTGTCTTCTCCACAGTCGCATCACAACTGAGGGGGAAACGGATCCCTCCGCCCTTGTAACACATATTAACACGGCGTGCACGCCGAAATGGGCGGAGCGAGTCCCAGGGGACCCAGACATTCATAAAAAATGAGTCCCTGGTGCTCAAAAGTGGGTAAAATACTCGCTATAGCGAGTATTTGCGAACCCCGACTACCAGATTTGTATTCTAACCACACAACTAGTTGGATGGTTGGTGGAAAGTCGGTCTGATGTGTGGCCAGCATAAGAATGTAACAGGAAGCCCAACCTTATCCACCAGTACATAACTGACCCTAGGAATGACAGGAAACCCAACCTTATCCACCAGTACATAACTGACCCTAGGATCGACAGGAAGCCCAACTGACCCTAGGAATGACAGGAAGCCCAACCTTATCCACCAGTACATAACTGACCCTAGGATCGACAGGAAGCCCAACCTCTTCCACCAGTACATAACTGACCCTAGGAATGACAGGAAGCCCAACTGACCCTAGGAATGACAGGAAGCCCAACTGACCCTAGGAATGACAGGAAGCCCAACCTTATCCACCAGTACATAACTGACCCTAGGAATGACAGGAAGCCCAACCTCTTCCACCAGTACATAACTGACCCTAGGAATGACAGGAAGCCCAAACTTATCCACCAGTACATAACTGACCCTAGGAATGACAGGAAGCCCAACTGACCCTAGGAATGACAGGAAGCCCAACCTTATCCACCAGTACATAACTGACTCTAGGAATGACAGGAAGCCCAACTGACCCTAGGAATGAAAGGAAGCCCAACCTTATCCACCAGTACATAACTGACCCTAGGAATGACAGGAAGCCCAACCTTTTCCACCAGTACATAACTGACCCTAGGAATGACAGGAAGCCCAACTGACCCTAGGAATGACAGGAAGCCCAAAAAAGCTTTGTGGGCTATTCTGCGTAGGAAAATCGCATCGCGTATCGTCTATAGTGGTGTGCGATTCTATATCCATGTTAACTGCACAGGAGTGCTTATACAATTAAATATAGCATAGGATGGCATGGCACCAAATGCGATACGATGCAATGTGATATAATCATTGTATAAACACCCATGCCATCAGATGTGATGGGTGCTTACTATGACATGTGGTATTGTTTTGCGTCACCCCCAGTATCCACGTCAGCCCGAAGCGTGGCGAGCGCAGAAAGCACTGCGAGGGGCGGTGGTACGCGTCCTTCAACCTTTTCGTACCCCCACTATCCACGTCGGCGTGGAGTTGATGTTATATAGTGTGGCAAGTGCAGCGAGCCACCGAACCCGAAGCGTGGCGAGCACCGCGAGGGGTG
Source organism: Crinia signifera (assembly GCF_055691185.1). NCBI lineage: Eukaryota > Metazoa > Chordata > Amphibia > Anura > Myobatrachidae > Crinia > Crinia signifera. Next base: position 3,466,063 of record NC_139221.1, on the reverse strand, counting down.
GCGGAACGCATCCTTCAACCTTTTCGTACCCCCACTATCCACGTCGGCGTGGAGTTGATGTTATATAGTGTGGCGAGTGCAGCGAGCCACCGAACCCGAAGCGTGGCGAGCACCGTGAGGGGTGGCGGAACGCGTCCTTCAACCTTTTCGTACCCCCACTATCCACGTCGGCGTGGAGTTGATGTTATATAGTGTGGCGAGTGCAGCGAGCCACCGAGCCCGAAGCGTGGCGAGCGCAGCGAGCCCCGCGAGGGGATGCGGAATACATGAGAAGTAAATCGCCACGTTGCCGCTTGCTTCTCCATTTTGCGGACCCCCAAAGACGCTCTATTATTTGTGTGTGCACACCAGTTTCCAGGTCAACGAAATTACATTTATGATTTACAGGGGCATGATGGTATCCTGCCCGTTCCAACTCCTCCGTGGTATATGCCCGCCAACAATCGCTGTAAATGGTGGTTCCGGGCTCAATGTTAGTGTTAATGGCGGCCGTAAGAGTGCTGGCGTCCCGTTTTGGTACAATGGTGATAAAGCACTGCCCGTTTCTCGTTCGATGCCTCCAAACACCCATTGCTGCTGTAAAACGCGCCCAACATTACTTTGTATTTTAGCAAACATACTTTCGTCTACCTTGACGATCTGTCCCGGCCCGGTCTTGAAAGTTTCCAGTCAGTGGTTACGAAACGTGTTGACATCATTCAATTTCCTGTGGGATCTCCAGATTACTATATTCAGCCTTTCACAAGCCGCGCAGAATGTGCCCACCAACTATCCATCCAGCACAGTCGACACACCTGTCCTTAGAGTGCAGCGGTGCACTCCGGACTCACCCGGAATATACAATTACCGGCTTTTCTACTTCAAACTCCAAACAGCCGCCGGACGGCGCAGTCTATTTAACAGCGTCTGGAGACCGCATGTACGTAGGTGAGTAATCGTTGAACTGAAGCGCTCACTGTGAGCATATACAAGGGTTAAAACATACAACTATTTCTGCCCTTTTCGGAAAGACTTTCTGCCTGCCTAACAACTTATGCGTGTCAGCATACATGCTAAAAGGACTGGCTATTCGTCCCACATCGGCTCATTAACCCTGCATTTAGCGGATACCATTTGCCATATACTGAACTGCTGCTAATACCTAAATATATTACCTCACTTCAACTACCTATTAGAGATCTGGAGATATCCCATTATCAAGTGCTATTCCGTATTCACCGGTTACATTTTAGATATATCCTTTATTTGTTTATTTTGTATTCATGTGATAAGGTTATAAAATTGTTGTAAAATCTGTACAGTGTGTCCGGAATCATTCTAAAGGTGCGTACACACGTACAGATTTTCTGTCTGATCGATCTGCTGGGAACAAAGACCTGGAAATGTATGGGAGCAACTGAAAATCAAAAAATTGTTCCCAAACACTTGAAAACAGACAGTGACCAGTCAGACAAATTGTTTAATCGTTCTGATATAACAAATTTATCAAAGCAGATTTTATTTTCTGTTTTCCTGCCTTTGCGTGGACATTTTTGATTGTCATTTGCTCCCATACATTTCCAGGTTTTTGTTCCCACCAGATAGATCAGAAAGAAAATCTGTACGTGTGTACGCACCTTTAATCAGCAGACCCACATATAAATTTATTCTCAGCAGCGCTTTTCGTGAGTCCAGGTTTACTCACAAGATACCTGCAGCAGCTGATGTGATTATAGATTATATATTGTCTTGAGAATAAGCGCCAGGATTTTTGTAGTTTAGTGAAAGTTGGTAACTTGACCCTAACTACAATACCATTGATCTGTCCCGGCCCAGCAATACGGCGCTGCGGTTGTGCCATCAAGTCCATGGTACAGGCCTCCCGCATCCATGCGTTGTACAGCACCACAGTCTAATTGGACAGCTGGAGCTCACGCTGGCAATAGTCTACTGAGGTCAGTTCCTCTGCCCAGGAATAAATGAACCTCACAAGAGTCAGGAATGACAAGCGGCACCCCGGGAAGAAATGGGACGCTCTCAGGCTCACCTTTTGCTGGCATGCTTTTATGTGGCACCGCCACATACACTCCTTGATGGACAAGCGCATGGGCTGCCCATTCGTGCACATAGCCGTCACTGGCAGCAGGGGATGCTCCTGGAAAAATGGACGGTGTCCTCCTCAGTCTGAGGGAGCGTGAATAGGCTCATTGTTGATGCTGCCATCTCACCAAAAATAATTCAAATCACAGTCGAAATAACTGTAAAACGCTGAGAAATCACGAGCTCTGAAAAACACCTTGTCACCACCGAAAATCACCTCAGAGTGACAGGGGGCGGGAATGACTTGGAGCGGGAACGGTAAAATCGCATCGCATGCTACTATAACGTAATGCGATTCAATGCAATATTTCATTAAGTTGACGTACGTAAGAAAAGTAGGCGCCGTGATAATACACAAGTACCGGAATGGGACTTATTGCACTTTATTATCCTCCACTCATTCTGGTGAGAAACCGCTTCCACGCATTGGGGGAAATTTACTAAGATGAGAGAGTTGTATTTCAAATGGGATGTTGCTAGTGGAAACCAATCAGATATTTATTTAGCACCTTGTAGAAAAAAATAGTAAGTCGATTCTGACTGGTTGCCCATAGCAACAACCCTTGTGAAATACAACTCCCATCTTCGTAAATTTTACCCATTATGTGCTGATAATGGTACCATAATTATTGGTTATAAACTGTCTTTTATAGTAATAAACATGTTACTTTACATCCCATGGTGTATGGTTTGTAATGTCTCTCTTCAATTCAGCGCAGTGACTTCTAAGCCCAACCTTGTCCACCAGCCCCTGACCGACCCTAACAATGACAGGAAGCCCAGCCTTATCCACCAGCCCCTGACCGACCCTAAGAATGACAGGAAGCCCAGCCTTATCCACCAGAACATAACCAACCCTAAGAATGACAGGAAGCCCAGCCTTATCCACCAGCCCCTGACCGACCCTAACAATGACAGGAAGCCCAACCTTATCCACCAGCCCCTGACCGACCCTAACAATGAAAGGAAGCCCAGCCTTATCCACCAGCCCCTGACTGACCCCAAGAATGACAGGAAGCCCAACCTTATCCACCAGCCCCTGACCGACCCTAAGAATGACAGGAAGCCCAACCTTATCCACCAGCCCCTGACCGACCCTAAGAATGACAGGAAGCCCAGCCTTATCCACCAGCCCCTGACCGACCCTAACAATGACAGGAAGCCCAACCTTATCCACCAGCCCCTGACCGACCCTAACAATGACAGGAAGCCCAGCCTTATCCACCAGCCCCTGACCGACCCTAACAATGACAGGAAGCCCAACCTTATCCACCAGCCCCTGACCGACCCTAAGAATGACAGGAAGCCCAACCTTATCCACCAGCCCCTGACCGACCCTAAGAATGACAGTAAGCCCAACCTTATCCACCAGCCCCTGACCGACCCTAAGAATGACAGGAAGCCCAGCCTTATCCACCAGCCCCTGACTGACCCTAAGAATGACAGGAAGCCCAACCTTATCCACCAGCCCCTGACCGACCCTAAGAATGACAGGAAGCCCAGCCTTATCCACCAGCCCCTGACCGACCCTAAGAATGACAGGAAGCCCAACCTTATCCACCAGCCCCTGACCGACCCTAACAATGATAGGAAGCCCAGCCTTATCCACCAGCCCCTGACCGACCCTAAGAATGACAGGAAGCCCAGCCTTATCCATCAGAACATAACCGACCCTAAGAATGACAGGAAGCCCAGCCTTATCCACCAGCCCCTGACCGACCTTAACAATGACAGGAAGCCCAGCCTTATCCACCAGCCCCTAACCGACCCTAACAATGAAAGGAAGCCCAGCCTTATCCATCAGCCCCTGACTGACCCTAACAATGACAGGAAGCCCAGCCTTATCCACCAGCCCCTGACCGACCCTAACAATGACAGGAAGCCCAACCTTATCCACCAGCCCCTGACCGACCCTAAGAATGACAGGAAGCCCAACCTTATCCACCAGCCCCTGACCGACCCTAAGAATGACAGGAAGCCCAACCTTATCCACCAGCCCCTGACCGACCCTAAGAATGACAGGAAGCCCAGCCTTATCCACCAGCCCCTGACTGACCCTAAGAATGACAGGAAGCCCAACCTTATCCACCAGCCCCTGACCGACCCTAAGAATGACAGGAAGCCCAGCCTTATCCACCAGCCCCTGACCGACCCTAAGAATGACAGGAAGCCCAACCTTATCCACCAGCCCCTGACCGACCCTAACAATGATAGGAAGCCCAGCCTTATCCACCAGCCCCTGACCGACCCTAAGAATGACAGGAAGCCCAGCCTCATCCATCAGAACATAACCGACCCTAAGAATGACAGGAAGCCCAGCCTTATCCACCAGCCCCTGACCGACCTTAACAATGACAGGAAGCCCAGCCTTATCCACCAGCCCCTAACCGACCCTAACAATGAAAGGAAGCCCAGCCTTATCCATCAGCCCCTGACTGACCCTAACAATGACAGGAAGCCCAGCCTTATCCACCAGCCCCTGACCGACCCTAACAATGACAGGAAGCCCAACCTTATCCATCAGAACATAACTGACCCTAAGAATGACAGGAAGCCCAGCCTTATCCACCAGCCCCTGACCGACCCTAACAATGACAGGAAGCCCAGCATTGTCCATCAGAACATAACCGACCCTAAGAATGACAGGAAGCCCAGCCTTATCCACCAGCCCCTGACCGACCCTAACAATGACAGGAAGCCCAGCCTTATCCACCAGCCCCTGACTGACCCTAAGAATGACAGGAAGCCCAGCCTTATCCACCAGCCCCTGACTGACCCTAACAATGACAGGAAGCCCAGCCTTATCCACCAGCCCCTGACCGACCCTAACAATGACAGGAAGCCCAGCATTATCCATCAGCCCCTGACTGACCCTAACAATGACAGGAAGCCCAGCCTTATCCATCAGAACATAACCGACCCTAAGAATGACAGGAAGCCCAACCTTATCCACCAGCCCCTGACCGACCCTAAGAATGACAGGAAGCCCAGCCTTATCCACCAGCCCCTGACCGACCATAAGAATGACAGGAAGCCCAGCCTTATCCACCAGCCCCTGACCGACCCTGAGAATGACAGGAAGCCCAGCCTTATCCATCAGAACATAACCAACCCTAAGAATGACAGGAAGCCCAACCTTATCCACCAGCCCCTGACCGACCCTAACAATGACAGGAAGCCCAGCCTTATCCACCAGCCCCTGACCGACCCAAAGAATGACAGGAAGCCCAGCCTTATCCACCAGCCCCTGACCGACCCTAACAATGACAGGAAGCCCAGCCTTATCCACCAGCCCCTGACCGACCCTAACAATGACAGGAAGCCCAGCCTTATCCACCAGCCCCTGACTGACCCCAAGAATGACAGGAAGCCCAGCCTTATCCACCAGCCCTTGACCGACCCTAACAATGACAGGAAGCCCAGCCTTATCCACCAGCCCCTGACTGACCCTAAGAATGACAGGAAGCCCAGCCTTATCCACCAGCCCCTGACCGACCCTAAGAATGACAGGAAGCCCAGCCTTATTCATCAGAACATAACGACCCTAAGAATGACAGGAATCCCAACCTTATCCACCAGCCTCTGACCGACCCTAAGAATGACAGGAATCCCAACCTTATCCACCAGCCCCTGACCGACCCTAAGAATGACAGGAAGCCCAGCCTTATCCACCAGCCCCTGACCGACCCTAAGAATGACAGGAAGCCCAACCTTGTCCACCAGCCCCTGACCGACCCTAAGAATGACAGGAAGCCCAACCTTATCCACCAGCCCCTGACCGACCCTAACAATGACAGGAAGCCCAGCCTTATCCACCAGCCCCTGACTGACCCTAAGAATGACAGGAAGCCCAACCTTATCCATCAGAACATAACCGACCCTAAGAATGACAGGAAGCCCAGCCTTGTCCACCAGCCCCTGACCGACCCTAAGAATGACAGGAAGCCCAGCCTTATCCACCAGCCCCTGACTGACCCTAAGAATGACAGGAAGCCCAGCCTTATCCACCAGCCCCTGACTGACCCTAAGAATGACAGGAAGCCCAACCTTATCCACCAGCCCCTGACCGACCCTAACAATGACAGGAAGCCCAGCCTTATCCACCAGCCCCTGACTGACCCTAAGAATGACAGGAAGCCCAACCTTATCCATCAGAACATAACCGACCCTAAGAATGACAGGAAGCCCAGCCTTGTCCACCAGCCCCTGACCGACCCTAAGAATGACAGGAAGCCCAGCCTTATCCACCAGCCCCTGACTGACCCTAAGAATGACAGGAAGCCCAGCCTTATCCACCAGCCCCTGACTGACCCTAAGAATGACAGGAAGCCCAGCCTTATCCACCAGCCCCTGACTGACCCTAAGAATGACAGGAAGCCCAACCTTATCCATCAGAACATAACCGACCCTAAGAATGACAGGAAGCCCAGCCTTATCCATCAGAACATAACCGACCCTAAGAATGACAAGAAGCCCAGCCTTATCCACCAGCCCCTGACCGACCCTAACAATGACAGGAAGCCCAACCTTATCCACCAGAACATAACCAACCCTAAGAATGACAGGAAGCCCAGCCTTATCCATCAGAACATAACCGACCCTAAGAATGACAGGAAGCCCAGCCTTATCCACCAGCCCCTGACCGACCCTAACAATGACAGGAAGCCCAACCTTATCCACCAGAACATAACCGACCCTAAGAATGACAGGAAGCCCAGCCTTATCCACCAGCCCCTGACCGACCCTAACAATGACAGGAAGCCCAGCCTTATCCATCAGAACATAACTGACCCTAAGAATGACAGGAAGCCCAGCCTTGTCCACCAGCCCCTGACCGACCCTAAGAATGACAGGAAGCCCAGCCTCGTCCACCAGCCCCTGACCGACCCTAAGAATGACAGGAAGCCCAGCCTTATCCACCAGCCCCTGACTGACCCTAAGAATGACAGGAAGCCCAGCCTTATCCATCAGAACATAACCGACCCTAAGAATGACAGGAAGCCCAACCTTATCCATCAGAACATAACCGACCCTAAGAATGACAGGAAGCCCAGCCTTATCCACCAGCCCCTGACCGACCCTAAGAATGACAGGAAGCCCAGCCTTATTCATCAGAACATAACCGACCCTAAGAATGACAGGAATCCCAACCTTATCCACCAGCCCCTGACCGACCCCAAGAATGACAGGAATCCCAACCTTATCCACCAGCCCCTGACTGACCCTAAGAATGACAGGAAGCCCAGCCTTATCCACCAGCCCCTGACTGACCCTAAGAATGACAGGAAGCCCAACCTTATCCACCAGCCCCTGACCGACCCTAACAATGACAGGAAGCCCAGCCTTATCCACCAGCCCCTGACTGACCCTAAGAATGACAGGAAGCCCAACCTTATCCATCAGAACATAACCGACCCTAAGAATGACAGGAAGCCCAGCCTTGTCCACCAGCCCCTGACCGACCCTAAGAATGACAGGAAGCCCAGCCTTATCCACCAGCCCCTGACTGACCCTAAGAATGACAGGAAGCCCAGCCTTATCCACCAGCCCCTGACTGACCCTAAGAATGACAGGAAGCCCAGCCTTATCCACCAGCCCCTGACTGACCCTAAGAATGACAGGAAGCCCAACCTTATCCATCAGAACATAACCGACCCTAAGAATGACAGGAAGCCCAGCCTTATCCATCAGAACATAACCGACCCTAAGAATGACAAGAAGCCCAGCCTTATCCACCAGCCCCTGACCGACCCTAACAATGACAGGAAGCCCAACCTTATCCACCAGAACATAACCAACCCTAAGAATGACAGGAAGCCCAGCCTTATCCATCAGAACATAACCGACCCTAAGAATGACAGGAAGCCCAGCCTTATCCACCAGCCCCTGACCGACCCTAACAATGACAGGAAGCCCAACCTTATCCACCAGAACATAACCGACCCTAAGAATGACAGGAAGCCCAGCCTTATCCACCAGCCCCTGACCGACCCTAACAATGACAGGAAGCCCAGCCTTATCCACCAGCCCCTGACCGACCCTAAGAATGACAGGAAGCCCAGCCTTGTCCACCAGCCCCTGACCGACCCTAAGAATGACAGGAAGCCCAGCCTCGTCCACCAGCCCCTGACCGACCCTAAGAATGACAGGAAGCCCAGCCTTATCCACCAGCCCCTGACTGACCCTAAGAATGACAGGAAGCCCAGCCTTATCCATCAGAACATAACCGACCCTAAGAATGACAGGAAGCCCAACCTTATCCATCAGAACATAACCGACCCTAAGAATGACAGGAAGCCCAGCCTTATCCACCAGCCCCTGACCGACCCTAAGAATGACAGGAAGCCCAGCCTTATTCATCAGAACATAACCGACCCTAAGAATGACAGGAATCCCAACCTTATCCACCAGCCCCTGACCGACCCTAAGAATGACAGGAATCCCAACCTTATCCACCAGCCCCTGACCGACCCTAAGAATGACAGGAAGCCCAGCCTTATCCACCAGCCCCTGACCGACCCTAAGAATGACAGGAAGCCCAACCTTGTCCACCAGCCCCTGACCGACCCTAAGAATGACAGGAAGCCCAACCTTATCCACCAGCCCCTGACCGACCCTAAGAATGACAGGAAGCCCAGCCTTGTCCATCAACCCCTGACCGACCCTAAGAATGACAGGAAGCCCAGCCTCGTCCGTCAACCCCTGACCGACCCTAAGAATGACAGGAAGCCCAGTCTTGTCCACCAACCCCTGACTGACCCCAACAATGACAGGAAGCCCAGCCTCGTCCGTCAACCCCTGACGACCCTAAGAATGACAGGAAGCCCAGTCTTGTCCACCAACCCCTGACTGACCCTAAGAATGACAGGAAGCCCAGCCTTATCCACCAGCCACTGACTGAGCCTAAGAATGACAGGAAGCCCAGCCTTGTCCACCAACATCTAACAAATTCTAGGATACACAGGAAGCCCAACCTCATCCATCCAAACCTGAACCTAAGGATGACAGGATGCAGAACCTTTGTCCACCAGCACCAAACTGACCTGAAGAGTGACAGGAAGCCCAACCTCATCCGTCAGCACCTGACTGGTGACAGGAAGGAAGATGACAGGAAGCAGAACCTTGTCCACCAGCCCCTGACCCTAAGGATGACAGGATGCAGAACCTTGTCCACCAACACATAACTGACCCTTAAGCTGGCCATACACTAGTGTGATGTGGCCACTTTTCACCCGACAGGGGTATGTGTGCATCGGATCAGAGTCAAAGATCAGAAATGATGCACGTCCAACCTCTGACTAGGAAAGCCTCCCGGCAGTGGGGAATGGGAATGCATACAATATATCGTATGCAAAAGGACAGCATACAATATGTTGCATTTAATCCTGCTTCCTGGGAGGTTCCCGGGCGGTTCAAGGGGCATTGCATGCGACATCTCCCCTCAAAGTCGCATAGTGAATGGAGGGCTTAGGAATGACAGGTAGCCCAGCCTTGTCCACCCACCCCTGACTGACAGGAAGCCCAGCGTTGTCCAGCAACCCCTGACTGACCCTAAGAATGAAAGGAAACCCAGCCTCGTCTGCCAACCCCTGACTGACCCTAAGAATGACAGGAAGCCCAGCCTCGTCCACCAACCCCTGACTGACCTTAAGAATGACAGGAAGCCCAGCCTCGTCCACCAACCCCTGACTGACCCTAAGAATGACAGGAAGCCCAGCCTCGTCCACCAACCCCTGACTGACCCTAAGAATGACAGGAAGCCCAGCCTCGTCCACCAACCCCTGACTGACCCTAAGAATGACAGGAAGCCCAGCCTCGTCCACCAACCCCTGACTGACCCTAAGAATGACAGGAAGCCCAGCCTCGTCCACCAACCCCTGACTGACCCTAAGAATGACAGGAAGCCCAGCCTCGTCCACCAACCCCTGACTGACCCTAAGAATGACAGGAAGCCCAGCCTCGTCCACCAACCCCTGACTGACCCTAAGAATGACAGGAAGCCCAGCCTCGTCCACCAACACCTGACTGACCCTAAGAATGACAGGAAGCCCAGCCTCGTCCACCAACCCCTGACTGACCCTAAGAATGAAAGGAAGCCCAGCCTCGTCCACCAACCCCTGACTGACCCTAAGAATGACAGGAAGCCCAGCCTTGTCCACCAACCCCTGACTGACCCTAAGAATGACAGGAAGCCCAGCCTTGTCCACCAACCCCTGACTGACCCTAAGAATGACAGGAAGCCCAGCCTCGTCCACCAGCCCCTGACTGACCCTAAGAATGACAGGAAGCCCAGCCTTGTCCACCAGCCCCTGACTGACCCTAAGAATGACAGGAAGCCCAGCCTCGTCCACCAGCCCCTGACTGACCCTAAGAATGACAGGAAGCCCAGCCTCGTCCACCAACCCCTGACTGACCCTAAGAATGACAGGAAGCCCAGCCTCGTCCACCAGCCCCTGACTGACCCTAAGAATGACACATTTGGTGCAATGAAAACAGTAGATAATCTGGAGCACAGTGATTCATGAAAGTCTGGGAACTACTGGCCAATCCCTATCTTACACCCGGCTCTCGACCACCATAAATATCTCAGGCTACCGCATGATGTATCCACCGTGGTGATGTGACGGTCCCTTTTTTTCTCCCTTCATACAAAAATCGATAAACGAGGCACCATTTTAAAGATTAAGTTCTCCCCTTCTGATGAATTGTTTGTTTACAAACTGAAGGTAAATATTGACTTCTGGCACCATTTGCAAAATGTTCTCATGGGCCACCTAGTATTCACGCACATTTGTTCGATAATGAAATGTCGTTCTCCCTTCCAATCCTGGAAAGTAGCATATACAGGTAATTCTATTTATAGATATATATATGTGTGTAAAGGTCACATATAAGCTCCAAAGTATAGGCTATTGCTCTCTGTGTCCAGGACAGGTGCAGTGTTCACCAATGACAGAAAGTCTGGAGCACATTACAACCCCCCCCCCCCCCCCCTCCCAGAACTTGTGCTGAAACCCCTGCAGTTCCAGCATATTATGAGGCTCTATGTGCGAATATTTATTAGCATTTAGGTTTAGCGCATTTAAAGGTCTAAGAGAAAAAGTTTAATTTTATGCAAAACAAAAGCTCCAGAGTTTTGGGGTAAGAGATTCTGACAGTGTCCTAGATTCCTCTCATCAGCATTCTGGCCCCGAGCCTATCCCACTCATCTGATGGGATTTAATGACTAATTAACAGCAACATTTAAGTGCTGCAGGGTCTGTGTCCTGTTACACAGGACACAAGAGACCCCAAACACCCCAACATGAAGGGAACATGACGCACAGAAGAACTCACTTTATTGACTGCGACAGAATGATGTAAACAGCAGTAAGCTAGATGCATGGAGAGAGAAGGCCAGAAGATTTGGGCTACCTGGAGACTTGTATAAGGGTGACAGGAGTGTCCCGACGAGACACCACAGCGATGACAAAAGTGCCAATGTCCCGGGACACTCAGCCATGGAAAACTGGATACACACGATAAGATTATCTTCCCAATCTGACTTAATTGTAAGGGAAATCTGGTCATTTCTGTCTCCCAACCTTCTCCCTCCTACTCGCGGGGTCTCCCAACCTTCTCCTCCCTCCTACTCGCGAGGTCTCCCAACCTTCTCCTCCCTCCTACTCGCGGGGTCTCCCAACCTTCTCCTCCTCCCTCCTACTCGCGGGGTCTCCCAACCTTCTCCTCCTCCCTCCTACTCGCGGGGTCTCCCAACCTTCTCCTCCTCCCTCCTACTCGCGGGGTCTCCCAACCTTCTCCTCCCTGCTACTCGCGGGGTCTCCCAACCTTCTCCTCCCTGCTACTCGCGGGGTCTCCCAACCTTCTCCTCCCTCCTACTCGCGAGGTCTCCCAACCTTCTCCTCCCTCCTACTCGCGGGGTCTCCCAACCTTCTCCTCCCTCCTACTCGCGGGGTCTCCCAACCTTCTCCTCCCTCCTACTCGCGGGGTCTGCCAACCTTCTCCTCCCTCCTACTCGCGGGGTCTCCCAACCTTCTCCTCCCTCCTACTCGCGGGGTCTCCCAACCTTCTCCTACTCGCGGGGTCTCCCAACCTACTCCTACTCGCGGGGTCTCCCAACCTTCTCCTCCCTCCTACTCGCGGGGTCTCCCAACCTTCTCCTCCCTCCTACTCGCGGGGTCTCCCAACCTTCTCCTCCCTCCTACTCGCGGGGTCTCCCAACCTTCTCCTCCCTCCTACTCGCGGGGTCTCCCAACCTTCTCCTCCCTCCTACTCGCGGGGTCTCCCAACCTTCTCCTCCCTCCTACTCGCGGGGTCTCCCAACCTTCTCCTCCCTCCTACTCGCGGGGTCTCCCAACCTTCTCCTCCCTCCTACTCGCGGGGTCTCCCAACCTTCTCCTCCCTCCTACTCGCGGGGTCTCCCAACCTTCTCCTCCCTCCTACTCGCGGGGTCTCCCAACCTTCTCCTCCCTCCTACTCGCGGGGTCTCCCAACCTTCTCCTCCCTCCTACTTGCGGGGTCTCCCAACCTTCTCCTCCCTCCTACTTGCGGGGTCTGCCAACCTTCTCCTCCCTCCTACTTGCGGGGTCTGCCAACCTTCTCTACCGATTTTTTTAAAATCCATCATTGCTGCACTTTTGTGTTTTTCCTTGTTCTTTCCAAACCTTAGTTATCTACTCAATCTGTCAACATCTCCTCAGCACTCCCCCACCACCATTTTCACCAATATAGCTCCCCCCGCCCGCACCCCGTCTTCCCCTTCACCACTATCTTCTCCTTTTCTTTGCCACCACTCTCGATCTAGTCAAAATCTCGCACTGGCAGGAGGGCTGTCCCACATGGCAGGCCTGGTCCACCATGGTTCTCCCACAGGGGAATGGTGGTCCCTGACTCTCCCAAACTACACGGGGGGGGGGGGGGGTTAGAGGATTATCCCCCATTCTCTCTAACACAGTACTAGGAGGTTGATCCAATGGGTCTCCTCCCATGCAGCACAGGGTGGACTGTCCCCGTCTCTATTGCACCCCGCGGCACAGGGTGGACTGTACCCGTCTCTATTGCCTCACGCAGCACAGGGTGGACTGTCCCCGTCTCTATTGCCTCACGCAGCACAGGGTGGACTGTCCCCGTCTCTATTGCACCCCGCGGCACAGGGTGGACTGTTCCCGTCTCTATTGCACACGTGGCACAGGGTGGACTGTCCCCGTCTTTCACCCACAAGTGTCGCCACACAGCACAGGGGAATCTACTCACCTATCTCCCATACACATGGCACAGGATTTGCTGGTCACCCATGATTTTCCCACACAGAATACGGTGGCTGTACTTTTCTCCCACCCACGTGGGGGGGGATGTTGTGCCAGTCTCGCGCGCGCACACACAGCACAGGGGACCAGTCCACACTGTGTATAATGTGACATGCTGAATACTCATTCCTAGCAGAGGATACGTCACAATCACGTCCCCTGACAGAAGCTGTCTGCACGTTACTGTCTTATTTACACAGAGCAGCTACGCAGGACACACAGATATATATGCAGATACACCGTTACACGCGTAGGACACACTGATACACGCAGGACACACGGATATATATGCGGATACACCGTTACACGCGTAGGACACACGGATATATATGCGGATACACCGTTACACGCGTAGGACACACTGATACACGCAGGACACACGGATATATATGCGGATACACCGTTACACGCGTAGGACACACTGATACACGCAGGACACACGGATATATATGCGGGATACACCGTTACACGCGTAGGACACACTGATATATATGCGGATACACCGTTACACGCGTAGGACACACTGATACACGCAGGACACACAGATATATATGCGGATACACCGTTACACGCGTAGGACACACTGATACACGCAGGACACACTGATATATATGCGGATACACCGTTACACGCGTAGGACACACTGATACACGCGTAGGACACACTGATACACGCAGGACACACAGTTACACAGGGTTATGTACACAGCACACACCGTTACATGCACAGGACACTGTCACACACTGTTATATACACAGGACACACCGCTACACAAGACACAACATCACATAGTGTAATAAGGTGCAGAGGAAGGGATGGCAGGACAACTTCCACCCCCACACATCCATGTTACTCATCCCCATACACAGAACCTCCCCGCACCCCAGTGTTACCCCCAAACTCTCACCTTCTATGGAGATGACGTGCTCCCGGATCTGGTTCTGCAGGGCTAAGTCATCAACTCGCTCAATGAGATCATAAATGGCGTAAATATTGGGGTGCACCGACTCGAAGCGCTGGATCTCTGCCCTGATGGCCACGGAGTTGGACAGGACATAGGGGGGGGCTCCGGCTGCCTGGGTCGACGAAACCTGTCCGGAACCAAACTGGGGACCTGTCCCAAATTGGGATGAGACTGAGGAACCAGAGACGGACACCTGGGAGGTGAGGGACGACTGAGGGCTCCCCGACAGGCCAGAAGGGGGGAAATTCATGGTGTGGCGGGAGCGGTGAGGGGTAAATGGTCAGGGGGGGCAGATACTGGGTGTACTGGCGAATGAGAGAAGGATGGGTGGGAGGGGGGTAGGTGATGAATGGGTCAGATGCTGGGGGCAGGTGATGAATGGGGCAGATGCTGGGGGCAGGTGATGGGGCAGATGCTGGGGGCAGGTGATGGATGGGGCAGATGCTGGGGGCAGACGATGGGTGGATGGGGCAGATGCTGCGGGGGAGGGCGGCACAGGGGGGATCAGGAGCAGACCCGGGACATGGGGGCTCGGCAGGCCGGGCGGGCGGGCGGGAGGGGAGGTCCCGGGGTGGGTGGTGTCCGGTCTCCGCCGCTCTCTGACTGATAATAACGGAGCGGTACCCGGGAGCGCGCACTCCCACACACAGAGCGCGGGCACGGCACCGGCTGCGTCACCGTCTGCGTCACCCACACTCCCCCCAGCCCCGCACAGCGCCACTTCCGGCTACACAGACCCCCCCCGCCCGCCGGCCTTCCAGATGCTGTCATCACAGGGACCCCCGGTCACCGGGATCACCCCAGCCTCATAGTGACGGAGACCCGAGACCCTCCATACCGACAGTGTCCCCCCATACTGATATACACCCCACAGTGTCCCCCCATACTGACATACACCCCACAGTGTCCCCCCATACTGACATACACCCCACAGTGTCCCCCCATACCGACATACACCCCACAGTGTCCCCCCATACTGACATACACCCCACAGTGTCCCCCCCCATACTGACATACACCCCACAGTGTCCCCCCCATACTGACATACACCCCACAGTGTCCCCCCATACTGACATACACCCCACAGTGTCCCCCCCATACTGACATACACCCCACAGTGTCCCCCATACCGACATACACCCCACAGTGTCCCCCCATACCGACATACACCCCACAGTGTCCCCCCCCATACCGACATACACCCCACAGTGTCCCCCCATACCAACATACACCCCAGTGTCCCCCCATACTGACATACACCCCACAGTGTCCCCCCATACCGACATACACCCCAGTGTCCCCCCATACCGACATACACCCCACAGTGTCCCCCCATACCGACATACACCCCACAGTGTCCCCCCCATACTGACATACACCCCACAGTGTCCCCCCATACCGACATACACCCCACAGTGTCCCCCCCATACTGACATACACCCCACAGTGTCCCCCCCCATACCGACATACACTCTCTCATACTGACAGACCCCACATATTGCCCCTCCCATAATGAAATACCCCACATAGTGCCCCTCTCATAAAGACATATCCCATATAGTGCCACTCTCATACCAACATTACCCCACATTGTGCCCCTGTCATACCGACATACCCCACATAGTACCCCTCTCATACCGACATACCCTACATAGTGCCCCTCTCATACCGACATACCCTACATAGTGCCCCTCTCATACCGACATACCCCACATAGTGCCCCTCTCATACCGACATACCCCACATAGTGCCCCTCTCATACTGACAGACCCCACATAGTGCCCCTCTTATACCGACATACCCACATAGTGCCCCTCTCATACCAACATACCCCACATAGTGCCCCTCTCATACCGACATACCCCACATAGTGCCCCTCTCATACCAACATACCCCACATAATGCCCCTCTCATACCGACATACCTCACATATTGCCCCTCATACCGACATACCTCACATAGTGCCCCTCTCATACCGACATACCCCACATAGTGCCCCTCTCATACCGACATACCCCACATAGTGCCCCTCTCATACTGACATACCCCATAGTGCATCTCTCATACCGACATACCCCACATAGTGCCCCTCTCATACCGACATACCCCACATAGTGCCCCTCTCATACCGACATACCCCATAGTGCATCTCTCATACTGAAAGACCCCTCATAGTGCCCCTGGCATATTGACAGACCCCACATATTGCCCCTCTCGTACTGACATACCCCATATAGTGCCCCTCTCATACCGACATACTGTACCCCACATAGTGCCCCTCTCATACCGACATACCCCACATAGTGCCCCTCTCATACCGACATACCCCACATAGTGCCCCTCTCATACCGACATATACAAAATACAAGAGCGTTTAGCGAGATAGATGAAGCCCTGAATGAGAAAATATCAGGTTTTGAACAATCAATAATAGAACTCAAATGCATTCAAAAGAGATACAGAAAGTTATGAGAATAATAGAGGGATATCTTATAAAAGTAGACAAAACTTTCGCCCTCATCACAGTAAGGATATACAAGATAGAGGAAGAAATGAATCCCAATCACAAAAATGCCATCGTCGCCACTCTAAGGGGGACAGGTCACGTGAAGACATGGAGAGGAGGGAGACGAAGGTTCCACTGCGGTCCCCACACCCCCATGTACCCACGAGATCGTACCCCCACAAAATCTTCCAGGAATTATAGATCCCCATGGAAAGAAATTTCAGAAAATTCCATCCCAGCACCAAAACTGATGGGGGCACGTCCAAAAGAAAGGACGACCCAGTCTGCATATACGAAAATAGCTCCACACATTTTTTTTTAGAAAGGAGACCCAACACAGAGTAATTTCCCTGCAGCAAGACCCAACACATTGTAAGGGCCAGCAGAGTTGGAACCGGACCTGCCCTCTGACTCTGTTGCCCTGGACCGGTGTAAGTGGACACGTGCGGTGCTAGGCTTCACCTGTAACCGCCCCGGCTGTACGGGCAAATTAGGTCCGCCCAGACTCTGTTGCAGTCAGGTCTTAGGAGGGGCAACGTGTTCACAGAGGCAGACCAGGCGCATGAGGAAAAGCTAACTAACCCCAATATGGACAGGCCGGTACCACCCTGAGAAGGCCCAGGTGGGAGGACCCACCCTAGGTTCTGCTGTGTATCTGGGAAACAACAACTAGTGACAGTTATACACATGTGTAAATGCAACAATGCACAGAGGTGGTATATAAATAAATACGAATGCAACAATGCACAGGGGTGGTATATTCCCTGCACTGAAAGGGTCTGACCTTAATAGGCTGGACCAGCCTCACAGTGCAGATATCCCAAAGAAACAGATCTAGTACAAGAAGTAATTGGGAGAGGGAATGCGGCAGGGAGAACCCCTGACTTACCTTAGAGCAGAGGCCAGAAAACCAGACTGCCAACACGGACGAAACCACCAGGGAGCAGGAATCCAGACAGGGACACGACTAAAGCAGGGTCCAAGATGCTCAGCAGGAGTGCTAGCTGGAGAACACCGGACTGTAGCAGGATACCAACAAGGCTGAGACAAGACTAGCAAGAACTCCCCTAGGAAATAGAAGCTCAGACCAACAGACTAGCACACAGGACTGGGGACTATAACTGGCGATGTGCTCCAAGCCAGAATGCCTTATCAAGGGCTCAGGTAATCAACACAGCTGTGACCTCCAGCCCAGCAAGGATAAAGAAATCACACTTGTGCAGAATTATCCACTGGAGAACACCAGAAAGTCGATTACCAACACAGACTGAAAATGACACATAACAAACAAGACAGATAGGAGTCATTCATAATGACTCCTAACACACATAAGCACACCAACAAGGAACAAAAGTCCACTATCGGGGAAGAAGGAAAAACAAAAGAAATTACAATCTTTGAAAAGACTGGCCCAACCAAAACTATCAGTATATAATTTATCCTCCAAAGAATGATCAAAATCAGATCTATCACTTTTTAGCGAAGGCCTCAAATTCTCCCCTGTAGCAACCCCTAACATCTTTGACTTATTTGTCGAACTGAATAGATTCATGAGAGGTCTCTGCAGCAAAAGTTTTTTTGCAAAACAACTTTTAAATAAAAACAGAGATGAAGCATATCAGCGCGCAGAGGCTTACCACAGGTAGGGGTCGCGCTGTCTGCCCTGCGGGCAGCTTGGTATGGTCAGGACACCGGGGAGCAGGGGCACACAGGAGGCAAGTCCCGGGCAGCATGGTGCGGCAACAGAGGTCGCCATTGTAGCACAGTCCAGTGGAGGGGCAGACCTGCTGTGAGAGGAGGTGTGCCTGGTTCTTTGTGGTGTCTCCGGTGTGAGGGCAGCCATGTTGGAGACCAAGGGTTTTCGATCCCCTGCAAGGGTTTTCTCCAGCCAATCCCGTGTGTCTTTCCCTGATAAAAGGGGTCTGGCCCATGTCTCCCTGCCAGTGCTTCAGTCTACCTCCTGGAGAGTGGTTCAGTGACTGTGCTCCACAGTGTTCCTGCCTAACCTGCGGCTGCTCCTGTCCGGTGTTCCTTAAAGTCCCAGTACCGCAGTGACCTTCCAGCATGCCGCAGCAGACACACCTCTCTCCTGTTGGGATTGCCGTTCTGTGCCTCTCAGTTACCTTCAAAGTTCCTCAGAGACTCTCAGCAAATATCCAGGTATTCCAACGACTACAGCATGCTTTCCCAACCACAGTCCTCATGGCACACCAACAGTGCAGGTTTTGTAGATATCCAGGCTTGAGCACAGGTGACTTAATTTAGTACCTGAGTGATTCTGATTAAACCATCTGTGCTGAAGCCTGGATATCACCAAAACCTGCACTGTTGGTGTGCCTTGAGGACTGTGGTTGGGAATGCCTGGCCTACACTATGCTAAAGTCTAAACTATGCTAAAGTCTACACTATGCTAAAGTGTCAACAGTGCACCAAAGTGTCTACAGTGTCTTCTAAGCACTAAAGTGTATACAGTGTCTTCTAAAGTGTCTACAGTGCCTTCTAAGTACTAAAGTGTCGACTGTGTCTTCTAAGTACTAAAGTGTCTACAGTGTCTTCTAAGTACTAAAGTGTCTACAGTGTCTTCTAATTACTAAAGTGTCTACAGTGTGGTCAAGTGGTGGAATCTTCCACAGTCGTGTCTTCGCAGTATTCAGTCTTCACAGTATTCCACAGTACTAACCCAAGTGCCTCAGTAACCCAAGTGCCTCAGTAACCCAAGTGCCTCGGTCTTCATAGCTCCAGTGTCCGCAGTGTGCTCCAGTGTCCGCAGTGTGCTCCAGTGTCCGCAGTGTGCTCCAGTACCTCAGTTAATATTAAGTTGTATACAGATGCCACAGTCACCTTGAGTTGTGTCCAAGTGCCTCAGTTGTTCAAGTGCCGCAGCTATCCTTAGCTGCTTCTAGGAGCTCCAAGCCTTCACAGCACCAAGTTACTACAGTCATCTCCGAGGTCTTTATCTTTTACTACGAACTCTTACAGTGGTCTTCAAACCCCTTCATCATCTTCAACTTCCTTATCGTTGTATCTGCAAGTTCTACATCAGTCTATCCATTATAATACAAACAGTCAGCGTTGTTATTACCATTCATTTACCTCGTTACCAGCTGTGTGCTAATATTCCTATTGATTGTATTCTAAGACCTGATCATTAAACTCTTCAATCTTATCCAAGTTCTCCTTCGTTCATCCTCTATCCTGGTTTATGTGAAGGCCAACCACCGAACATCATATCCATCCACTCACTTCCTCAGCTACCCCTTTCCTGCCAGTCCCACCCCAAAGTGAGACCAGGGAGATGTCCCGGTCCTAAATGCTTTGACAGAACTACTAGAAGAACTTGAGACCGCGTCCCCCATGGAGACTAAAATATTCAACATTTCAAGGGAAAAATTAAGAGTCAAATCTGAATTTATCCCATCAAAACTAAGGATTCTAATGTGGAATAATTTTACAAGGTCACACTGAATGACTTCACAAATATGTGTAGAACAATAGACCGACAGACAGAGAAAGAGAAATCCAATTTGACTAAACAAGAAGCACAAGCTTGACAACAATTAACTAAAGACACCTCAATTGTAATAAGGGAGGCAGATAAGGGGGGAGGGATTATAGTACAGAATAAAACAGACTTTCTCTGTCGTCCAGTCCGGTGACACAGATACGATGGGATGTAGGAGGGGTCCGCAGGAGCCAGGCACCTAGGCCGAAAGTCTTTGGGGGCAGACTCCTCCCTACTGCACCCCACAATGCTCCAGTTCATTTTAGGTGCCCACAGGAGAGGGTGCTATGCTGAGCAGCTGCTGCTGCACTTTTTTCCTTTGGATTTTTATTAGACAAGTTAGGTTTTTATTGTTTTATTAATTTACTGGTTAGAGCAGGTATTTGGCCAGTGTGTCACACACACTGAGAGCGCAGCAGAGGCTGACAGAAGCGCGTCCTGTCAGCTCTGTGTGCAGAGGGACGCTGTTGGTTAGAGCAGGTATTTGGCCAGTGTGTCACACACACTGAGAGCGCAGCAGAGGCTGACAGAAGCGCGTCCTGTCAGCTCTGTGTGCAGAGGGACGCTGTATGCTCGGTCTGCACAGCGCTTAACCTCTAGCTAAAATATATTTTTCCTGGGCTCCGTGGGTGTCCTAACCGGCTCCTGGCTTAGAAGGGGATCTTGGGGGACGGACCCCCTGCGATGGCGGCTGCCATATTGGATGAGCTTAAAGACTGAAATCCTGCCATGGAGTTGAAGTCTTTTACAGGAGTCCAGTGCTGTTGGACAACTCCAAGTGGTCCCTCAGTGAAGGGGAGACACTTTCAGTATTTCAATTCTTTTAAATATCCCTCCTTTATTTTATTATGTGATTTATTATAATTATTGTATGTCATATTAAACTGTATCATTTTTATGAAATGTACATCTGTTGACTATATACTTGGCGCAGTTTTAACCTTCCTGTACCTATTTTTGCTTACTATTGGGAGTGACTACCTATTTTTAAACTGCTGCTTGGCTTGAAGCACACTCATATCAAAGCACCTTTTCACAATATCTTGATATATATAACCCCTCTCGTACCGACATACCCCACATAGTGCCCCTCTCATACTGACATACCCCACATATTGCCCCTCTCATACTGACATACCCCACATAGTTCCCCTCTTGTACCGACATACCCCACATATTGCCCCTCTCGTACTGACATACCCCATATAGTGCCCCTCTCGTACCGACATACCCCACATAGTGCCCCTCTCATACTGACAGACCCCATATAGTGCCCCTCTCGTACCCACATACCCCACATAGTGCCCCTCTCATACTGACATACCCCATATAGTGCCCCTCTCATACTGACATACCCCACATAGTGCCCCTCTCGTACCGACATAACCCACATATTGCCCCTCTCATACCGACATACCCCACATAGTGCCCCTCTCATACTGACATGCCCCACATAGTGCCCCTCTCATACTGACATACCCCATATAGTGCCCCTCTCATACTGACATACCCCATATAGTGCCCCTCTCGTACCGACATACCCCACATAGTGCCCCTCTCATACTGACATACCTCATATAGTGCCCCTCTCGTACCGACATACCCCACATAGTGCCCCTCTCGTACTGACATACCCCATATAGTGCCCCTCTCATACCAGCATACCCCACATAGTGCCCCTCTCATACCAGCATACCCCACATAGTTCCCCTCTCATACTGACATACCCCATATAGTGCCCCTCTCGTACCGACATACCCAACATATTGCCCCTCTCATACTGACATACCCCATATAGTGCCCCTCTCGTACCGACATACCCCACATAGTGCCCCTCTCATACCGACATACCCCACATAGTGCCCCTCTCATACCGACAAACCCCACATAGAGCCCCTCTCATACTGACATACCCCATATAGTGCCCCTCTCGTACCGACATACCCCACATAGTGCCCCTCTCATACTGACATACCCCATATAGTGCCCCTCTCATACCAGCATACCCCACATAGTGCCCCTCTCATACTGACATACCCCACATAATGCCCCTCTCATACTGACATACCCCACATAGTGCCCCTCTCATACCGACATACCCCACATAGTGCCCCTCTCATACCGACAAACCCCACATAGAGCCCCTCTCATACTGACATACCCCATATAGTGCCCCTCTCGTACCGACATACCCCACATAGTGCCCCTCTCATACTGACATACCCCATATAGTGCCCCTCTCATACCAGCATACCCCACATAGTGCCCCTCTCATAATGACATACCCCACATAGTGCCCCTCTCGTACCGACTTACCCCACATAGTGCCCCTCTCATAATGACATACCCCATATCGTGCCCCTCTCGTACCGACATACCCCACATAGTGCCCCTCTCATAATGACATACCCCATATAGTGCCCCTCTCGTACCGACATACCCCACATAGTGCCCCTCTCATACTGACATACCCCACATATTGCCCCTCTCATACTGACATACCCCACATATTGCCCCTCTCATACTGACATACCCCACATAGTGCCCCTCTCATAATGACATACCCCATTTAGTGCCCCTCTCGTACCGACATACCCCACATAGTGCCCCTCTCATACTGACATACCCCACATATTGCCCCTCTCATACTGACATACCCCACATAGTGCCCCTCTCATACTGACATACCCCACATAGTGCCCCTCTCATACTGACATACCCCACATAGTGCCCCTCTCATACTGACATACCCCACATAGTGCCCCTCTCATACTGACATACCCCATATAGTGCCCCTCTCGTACCCACATACCCCACATAGTGCCCCTCCCATACTGACATACCCCACATAGTGCCCCTCTCATACCGACAGACCCCACATAGTGCCCCTCTCATACTGACATACCCTACATAGTGCCCCTCTCATACCGACAAACCTCACATAGTGCCCCTCTCATACCGACATATCTCACATAGTGCCCCTCTCATACTGACATACCCCACATAGTGCCCCTCTCATACCGACATATCTCACATAGTGCCCCTCTCATACTGAAATATCCCATATAGTGCCCCTCTCATACTGACATACCCCATATAGTGCCCCTCTCATACTGACATACCCCATATAGTGCCCCTCTCATACTGACATACCCCACATAGTGCCCCTCTCATACTGACATACCCCATATAGTGCCCCTCTCGTACCCACATACCCCACATATTGCCCCTCTCATACTGACATACCCTATATAGTGCCCCTCTCGTACCGACATACCCCACATAGTGCCCCTCTCATACTGACATACCCCATATAGTGCCCCTCTCATACTGACATACCCCATATAGTGCCCCTCTCATACTGACATACCCCACATAGTGCCCCTCTCATACTGACATACCCCATATAGTGCCCCTCTCGTACCCACATACCCCACATATTGCCCCTCTCATACTGACATACCCTATATAGTGCCCCTCTCGTACCGACATACCCCACATAGTGCCCCTCTCATACTGACAGACCCCACATAGTGCCCCTCTCATACTGACATACCCCATATAGTGCCCCTCTCGTACCCACATACCCCACATAGAGCCCCTCTCATACCAGCATACCCCACATAGTGCCCCTCTCATAATCACATACCCCATATAGTGCCCCTCTCGTACCGACATACCCCACATAGTGCCCCTCTCATACTGACATACCCCACATATTGCCCCTCTCATACTGACATACCCCACATAGTGCCCCTCTCATACTGACATACCCCACATAGTTCCCCTCTCATACTGACATACCCCACATATTGCCCCTCTCATACTGACATACCCCACATAGTGCCCCTCTCATACTGACATACCCCACATAGTTCCCCTCTCATACTGACATACCCCACATAGTGCCCCTCTTGTACCGACATACCCCATATAGTGCCCCTCTCGTACCGACATACCCCACATAGTGCCCCTCTCATACTGACATACCCCACATAGTGCCCCTCTCATACGACATATCTCACATAGTGCCCCTCTCATACTGACATACCCCACATATTGCCCCTCTCATACTGACATACCCCACATAGTTCCCCTCTTGTACCGACATACCCCACATATTGCCCCTCTCGTACCGACATACCCCATATAGTGCCCCTCTCATACCGACATACCCCACATAGTGCCCCTCTCATACTGACATACCCCATATAGTGCCCCTCTCATACCGACATACCCCACATAGTGCCCCTCTCGTACCGACATACACCACATATAACCCCTCTCGTACTGACATACCCCACATAGTGCCCCTCTCATACTGACATACCCCACATAGTGCCCCTCTCATAATGACATACCCCATATAGTGCCCCTCTCGTACTGACATACCCCACATAGTGCCCCTCTCGTACTGACATACCCCACATAGTGCCCCTCTCATACTGACATACCCCACATATTGCCCCTCTCATACTGACATACCCCACATAGTTCCCCTCTTGTACCGACATACCCCACATAGTTCCCCTCTTGTACCGACATACCCCACATATTGCCCCTCTCGTACTGACATACCCCACATAGTGCCCCTCTCATACCGACATACCCCACATAGTGCCCCTCTCATACTGACATACCCCATATAGTGCCCCTCTCATACCGACATACCCCACATAGTGCCCCTCTCGTACCGACATACACCACATATAACCCCTCTCGTACTGACATACCCCACATAGTGCCCCTCTCATACTGACATACCCCACATAGTGCCCCTCTCATAATGACATACCCCATATAGTGCCCCTCTCGTACTGACATACCCCACATAGTGCCCCTCTCGTACTGACATACCCCACATGTTGCCCCTCTCATACTGACATCTCACATAGTGCCCCTCTCATACTGCCATACCCCACATAGTGCCCCTCTCATACTGACATACCCCACATAGTGCCCCTCTCATAAGGACATACCCCACATAGTGCCCCTCTCGTACCGACATACCCCACATAGTGCCCCTCTCATACTGACATACCCCACATAGTGCCCCTCTCATACCGACATACCCCACATAGTGCTCTTGGCATACCGACATACCCCACATAGTGCCCCTCTCGTACCGACATACCCCACATAGTGCTCTTGGCATACCGACATACCCCACATAGTGCCCCTCTCATACCGACATACCCCACATAGTGCCCCTCTCATACCGACATACCCCACATAGTGCCCCTCTCATACCGACATACCCCACATAGTGCCCCTCTCATACCGACATACCCCATATAGTGCCCCTCTCGTACCGACATACCCCAAATAGTGCCCCTCTCATACTGACATACCCCACATAGAGCCCCTCTCATACTGACATACCCCACATAGTGCCCCTCTCATAATGACATACCCCACATATTGCCCCTCTCGTACCGACATACCCCACATAGAGCCCCTCTCATACTGACATACCCCATATAGCGCCCCTCTCGTACCGACATACCCCAAATAGTGCCCCTCTCATACTGACATACCCCACATAGAGCCCCTCTCATACTGACATTCCACACATAGTGCCCTCTCATACAGACATACCCCATATAGTGCCCTACCATACCGACATACCCCACATAGTGCCCTTTTCATACTGACATACCACACATAGTGCCCTCTCATACTGACAGACCCCACATAGTGCCTCTTTCATACTGACATACCCCATATAGTGCCCCTCTCATACTGACAGACCCCACATAGTGCCCCTCTCATACTGACAGTCCCCACATAGTGCCCCTCTCATACTGACATACCCCATATAGTGCCCCTCTCATACTGACATACCACACATAGTGCCCCTCTCATACCGACATTCTCCATAGTGCCCTCTTATACAGACATACCCCACATAGTGCCCCTCTCATACCGACATACCCTACATAGTGCCCCTCTCATACTGACAGACCCCACATAGTGCCCCTCTCATACCGACATACTGTACCCCACATAGTGCCCCTCTCATACCGACATACCCCACATAGTGCCCCTCTCATACCGACAGACCCCACATAGTGCCCCTCTCATACCGACAGACCCCACATAGTGCCCCTCTCATACCGACATACCCCACATAGTGCCCCTCTCATACTGACATACCCCATATAGTGCCCCTCTCGTACCGACATACCCCAAATAGTGCCCCTCGCATACTGACATACCCCACATAGAGCCCCTCTCATACTGACATACCACACATAGGCCCTTATTCAGATCGGAACGGTACGGCCCGCGTGCGGCCGTACCGCCGATGTTTTTGGTCTGCACATGCGCAGAGGTGAATCTGCGCATGTGCAGCCCCCTTCGCCGCAGACGGATTTCGTCCGCCGCAAAGGGGGCGGATAGGGGCGTGAGAGGCATCATGCCCTCATTTCCCTATGTGTACGCCCCGCGTTTCATGGGCGTTCCCATGCAAACGCGGGGCGTATGCATGGTAATGAGGGCATGACGCCACTCATGGGGGCGGAAAGCTGACGTCGCCGGATGTCAGCTTTCAGCCCCCATACAAGCTACCACACGGACGATTGTCCGTGTGGTCTTAGCTTGCGGGAGCTGCCGCGGCGTGCGGACCTGCCTTCGATGGTCGACGACCATCGAATGCAGGGGGCAGCTCCCACCATGGTGGAGGCGTAGCCTCCACCATTTTAATGCGGATCGCCAGCCGTCCGTGTACGGACGGCCGTGGCGATCCGTAGGGTGGGCGGGGATTGGTTTGTGCGGCCGGAGCCCCGTGTGCGGCTCTGGCCGCACCAACCAGAATAAGGGCCATAGTGCCCTCTCATACAGACATACCCCATATAGTGCCCTACCATACTGACATACCCCACATAGTGCCCCTCTCATACTGACATTCCACACATAGTGCCCTCTCATACAGACATACCCCATATAGTGCCCTACCATACCGACATACCCCACATAGTGCCCTTCTCATACTGACATACCACACATAGTGCCCTCTCATACTGACAGACCCCACATAGTGCCTCTTTCATACTGACATACCCCATATAGTGCCACTCTCATACTGACAGACCCCACATAGTGCCCCTCTCATACTGACAGTCCCCACATAGTGCCCCTCTCATAATGACATACCCCATATAGTGCCCCTCTCATACTGACATACCACACATAGTGCCCCTCTCATACCGACATTCTCCATAGTGCCCTCTTATACAGACATACTCCACATAGTGCCCCTCTCATACCGACATACCCTACATAGTGCCCCTCTCATACTGACAGACCCCACATAGTGCCCCTCTCATACTGACAGTCCCCACATAGTGCCCCTCTCATAATGACATACCCCATATAGTGCCCCTCTCATACTGACATACCACACATAGTGCCCCTCTCATACCGACATTCTCCATAGTGCCCTCTTATACAGACATACTCCACATAGTGCCCCTCTCATACCGACATACCCTACATAGTGCCCCTCTCATACTGACAGACCCCACATAGTGCCCCTCTCATAAAATATAAACCGCTCGTCTGAACCATGACGGACTCAGGTCGGAGCCGCACGTGTCTTTGTGTTAGAGGGGCATCGGCTGCGGGTCGGGGGAAGTGGTACGGCGACCTGCAATATATTTCTTACAGGTACGCCGTACCACGCCGTACCCCATTACTTGCACCACTGATTTATATTAAAGTATATAAGTCCAAACTGATTATACATTAGTGTATGGTATACATTATTTACCAGGCCTGTTTAACCCTTGCAAACTACAGCTACTTTGTCCATTCGACCACACCTGTTGCCCATGCCAACTTTAGTGCCTATTTTGATGGCAAAATGCCTGTAGGTCAAATAATACTATATGTAAGTGACCCCCCTGTGCGGGTCTACTGTGTGACCAACGCTGTTTAACCCTTGCAGGACACCAGCTACTTATTCAAAATGATGAAATCTGGGACCCATGCCCACTTTAGTGCCCTATTTCTGCCCAAATCCTTGTTGGTCAAAAGAAATTGCAAGTGGGTGATATATAAGTGATCCCCCTGTGTTGATTTCTGGTGTCAAATTTGTGGTCCAACACTCATTAACCCTTGTAAAAGTGATTTCCTGAATAAGAAGCTAACTTCAGCCTCGTTATTTCTTGTCCATTATACACATACTTGCCTATCTGACCTTCTCCATGAGGGAGAATATGCTCTGTTCCTGGGCTTCCCTGGTAATGTATGATTGCCATCACCTGTGGTGACACCTTTCTTATCAGTTACCTAGCTCCCCACAGGTGCTGGCAATCCTACATTATCCATACCTCCCAGCATGCCCCTCTCCAGGAGGACACAATGCTCTGTTCCTGGGCTTCCCTGGTAATGTATGATTGCCAGCACCTGTGGT
This sequence comes from Crinia signifera, assembly GCF_055691185.1. Lineage (NCBI taxonomy): Eukaryota > Metazoa > Chordata > Amphibia > Anura > Myobatrachidae > Crinia > Crinia signifera. Next base: position 3,437,290 of record NC_139221.1, on the reverse strand, counting down.
GACACCTTTCTTATCAGTTACCTAGCTCCCCACAGCTGCTGGCAATCATACATTATCCATACCTCCCAGCATGCCCCTCTCCAGGAGGACACAATGCTCTGTTCCTGGGCTTCCCTGGTAATGTATGATTGCCATCACCTGTGGTGACACCTTTCTTATCAGTTACCTAGCTCCCCACAGGTGCTGGCAATCCTACATTATCCATACCTCCCAGCATGCCCCTCTCCAGGAGGACACAATGCTCTGTTCTTGGGCTTCCCTGGTAATGTATGATTGCCAGCACCTGTGGTGACACCTTTCTTATCACTGACCTAGCTCCCCACAGGTGCTGGCAATCATACATTATCCATACCTCCCAGCATGCCCCTCTCCAGGAGGACACAATGCTCTGTTCCTGGACTTCCCTGGTAATGTATGATTGCCAACGCCTGTGGTGACACCGTTCTTATCAGTTACCTAGCTCCCCACAGGTGCTGGCAATCATACATTATCCATACCTCCCAGCATGCCCCTCTCCAGGAGGACACAATGCTCTGTTCCTGGGCTTCCCTGGTAATGTATGATTGCCAGCACCTGTGGTGACACCTTTCTTATCAGTTACCTAGCTCCCCACAGGTGCTGGCAATCATACATTATCCATACCTCCCAGCATGCCCTTCTCCAGGAGAACATGCTCTGTTCCTGGACTTCCCTGGTAATGTAGGATTGCCAGCACCTGTGGTGACACCTTTCTTATCAGTTACCTAGCTCCCCACAGGTGATGGTAATCATACATTATCCATACCTCCCAGCATGCCCCTCTCCAGGAGGACACAATGCTCTGTTCCTGGGCTTCCCTGGTAATGTATGATTGTCAGCACCTGTGATGCCACCTTTCTTATCAGTTACCTAGCTCCCCACAGGTGCTGGCAATCATACATTATCCATACCTCCCAGCATGCTCCTCTCCAGGAGGACACAATGTTCTGTTCCTGAGCTTCCCTGGTAATGTAGGATTTCCAGCACCTGTGGTGCCACCTTTCTTATCAGTTACCTAGCTCCCCACAGGTGCTGGCAATCATACATTATCCATACCTCCCAGCATGCCCCTCTCCAGGAGGACACAATGCTCTGCTCCTGGGCTTCCCTGGTAATGTATGATTGCCAGCACCTGTGGTGACACCTTTCTTATCAGTTACCTAGCTCCCCACAGGTGCTGGCAATCATACATTATCCATACCTCCCAGCATGCTCCTCTCCAGGAGGACACAATGCTCTGTTCCTGGGCTTCCCTGGTAATGTAGGATTACCAGCACCTGTGGTGACATCTTTCTTATCAGTTACCCAGCTCCCCACAGGTGCTGGCAATCATACATTATCCATACCTCCCAGCATGCCCCTCTCCAGGAGGACACAGTGCTCTGCTCCTGGGCTTCCCTGGTAATGTATGATTGCCAGCACCTGTGGTGACACCTTTCTTATCAGTTACCCAGCTCCCCACAGGTGCTGGCAATCATACATTATCCATACCTCCCAGCATGCCCCTCTCCAGGAGGACACAATGCTCTGCTCCTAGGCTTCCCTGGTAAATCATATTTTTCAGCTATATGTATTTAAAATGCAGGAGAAGAGGGGGGAGGGGGGCATGTTGGAGGGTATGTACAGCCTGAGCCACCTGCTTGCTCTGCTGCACTTTAACTTACAGTGTGTGGCACTGCAGGCTCCTCCGATGCGAGATGATCCCCCCACTGTCGCACGCCGGAGCTGGCCACCGCACCCCTCTTGATTCGTGCTAAGAGTTGCCTTAGTCTATGTGCATGGGGAGAGACTGAGGGCTGAGACTACATTTCCCAAGAGTGCGCACTGTCTGACCCACGCAATGCACTCTTGGGAACGCTGGGTGAGGGAGAAGAGAGGGGAGAGCTCAGCCGGCGCAGTCCAGGCAGCACACGGAGCCAGGAGGAAGACAATTACATGCGGCGCGCGGCACAGTGAGTTATGAGTCTGAAATGTGGTACATTCGGTACAATTTCAATTTGCCGGTCAGACTGTAAAAAATTGGCACTGTACCGGCAAATACGGTACAGTTGGAGGGTATGAATTCTCATCACATCTGGGAACTAAGGGTATATAAGGATAACCCAAGCCACACCACACAATTCAGCTCCTGAAGAAGGTGTGTGAGCCACAGCCCCCTAGTTCCAGCCTGCATTCCTTATTTCAGGCCCTCCAGATGTTAATGAACTACACATCCCAGGATGCTTTGCATTAGTTTTGCTATGTGGCCATGCTGAAACTGATGCAAGTGCCCTCTCATACAGACATACCCCATATAGTGCCCTACCATACTGACATACCCCACATAGTGCCCCTCTCATACTGACATTCCACACATAGTGCCCTCTCATACAGACATACCCCATATAGTGCCCTACCATACCGACATACCCCACATAGTGCCCTTCTCATACTGACATACCACACATAGTGCCCTCTCATACTGACAGACCCCACATAGTGCCTCTTTCATACTGACATACCCCATATAGTGCCACTCTCATACTGACAGACCCCACATAGTGCCCCTCTCATACTGACAGTCCCCACATAGTGCCCCTCTCATAATGACATACCCCATATAGTGCCCCTCTCATACTGACATACCACACATAGTGCCCCTCTCATACCGACATTCTCCATAGTGCCCTCTTATACAGACATACTCCACATAGTGCCCCTCTCATACCGACATACCCTACATAGTGCCCCTCTCATACTGACAGACCCCACATAGTGCCCCTCTCATACTGACAGTCCCCACATAGTGCCCCTCTCATAATGACATACCCCATATAGTGCCCCTCTCATACTGACATACCACACATAGTGCCCCTCTCATACCGACATTCTCCATAGTGCCCTCTTATACAGACATACTCCACATAGTGCCCCTCTCATACCGACATACCCTACATAGTGCCCCTCTCATACTGACAGACCCCACATAGTGCCCCTCTCATAAAATATAAACCGCTCGTCTGAACCATGACGGACTCAGGTCGGAGCCGCACGTGTCTTTGTGTTAGAGGGGCATCGGCTGCGGGTCGGGGGAAGTGGTACGGCGACCTGCAATATATTTCTTACAGGTACGCCGTACCACGCCGTACCCCATTACTTGCACCACTGATTTATATTAAAGTATATAAGTCCAAACTGATTATACATTAGTGTATGGTATACATTATTTACCAGGCCTGTTTAACCCTTGCAAACTACAGCTACTTTGTCCATTCGACCACACCTGTTGCCCATGCCAACTTTAGTGCCTATTTTGATGGCAAAATGCCTGTAGGTCAAATAATACTATATGTAAGTGACCCCCCTGTGCGGGTCTACTGTGTGACCAACGCTGTTTAACCCTTGCAGGACACCAGCTACTTATTCAAAATGATGAAATCTGGGACCCATGCCCACTTTAGTGCCCTATTTCTGCCCAAATCCTTGTTGGTCAAAAGAAATTGCAAGTGGGTGATATATAAGTGATCCCCCTGTGTTGATTTCTGGTGTCAAATTTGTGGTCCAACACTCATTAACCCTTGTAAAAGTGATTTCCTGAATAAGAAGCTAACTTCAGCCTCGTTATTTCTTGTCCATTATACACATACTTGCCTATCTGACCTTCTCCATGAGGGAGAATATGCTCTGTTCCTGGGCTTCCCTGGTAATGTATGATTGCCATCACCTGTGGTGACACCTTTCTTATCAGTTACCTAGCTCCCCACAGGTGCTGGCAATCCTACATTATCCATACCTCCCAGCATGCCCCTCTCCAGGAGGACACAATGCTCTGTTCCTGGGCTTCCCTGGTAATGTATGATTGCCAGCACCTGTGGTGACACCTTTCTTATCAGTTACCTAGCTCCCCACAGCTGCTGGCAATCATACATTATCCATACCTCCCAGCATGCCCCTCTCCAGGAGGACACAATGCTCTGTTCCTGGGCTTCCCTGGTAATGTATGATTGCCATCACCTGTGGTGACACCTTTCTTATCAGTTACCTAGCTCCCCACAGGTGCTGGCAATCCTACATTATCCATACCTCCCAGCATGCCCCTCTCCAGGAGGACACAATGCTCTGTTCTTGGGCTTCCCTGGTAATGTATGATTGCCAGCACCTGTGGTGACACCTTTCTTATCACTGACCTAGCTCCCCACAGGTGCTGGCAATCATACATTATCCATACCTCCCAGCATGCCCCTCTCCAGGAGGACACAATGCTCTGTTCCTGGACTTCCCTGGTAATGTATGATTGCCAACGCCTGTGGTGACACCGTTCTTATCAGTTACCTAGCTCCCCACAGGTGCTGGCAATCATACATTATCCATACCTCCCAGCATGCCCCTCTCCAGGAGGACACAATGCTCTGTTCCTGGGCTTCCCTGGTAATGTATGATTGCCAGCACCTGTGGTGACACCTTTCTTATCAGTTACCTAGCTCCCCACAGGTGCTGGCAATCATACATTATCCATACCTCCCAGCATGCCCTTCTCCAGGAGAACATGCTCTGTTCCTGGACTTCCCTGGTAATGTAGGATTGCCAGCACCTGTGGTGACACCTTTCTTATCAGTTACCTAGCTCCCCACAGGTGATGGTAATCATACATTATCCATACCTCCCAGCATGCCCCTCTCCAGGAGGACACAATGCTCTGTTCCTGGGCTTCCCTGGTAATGTATGATTGTCAGCACCTGTGATGCCACCTTTCTTATCAGTTACCTAGCTCCCCACAGGTGCTGGCAATCATACATTATCCATACCTCCCAGCATGCTCCTCTCCAGGAGGACACAATGTTCTGTTCCTGAGCTTCCCTGGTAATGTAGGATTTCCAGCACCTGTGGTGCCACCTTTCTTATCAGTTACCTAGCTCCCCACAGGTGCTGGCAATCATACATTATCCATACCTCCCAGCATGCCCCTCTCCAGGAGGACACAATGCTCTGCTCCTGGGCTTCCCTGGTAATGTATGATTGCCAGCACCTGTGGTGACACCTTTCTTATCAGTTACCTAGCTCCCCACAGGTGCTGGCAATCATACATTATCCATACCTCCCAGCATGCTCCTCTCCAGGAGGACACAATGCTCTGTTCCTGGGCTTCCCTGGTAATGTAGGATTACCAGCACCTGTGGTGACATCTTTCTTATCAGTTACCCAGCTCCCCACAGGTGCTGGCAATCATACATTATCCATACCTCCCAGCATGCCCCTCTCCAGGAGGACACAGTGCTCTGCTCCTGGGCTTCCCTGGTAATGTATGATTGCCAGCACCTGTGGTGACACCTTTCTTATCAGTTACCCAGCTCCCCACAGGTGCTGGCAATCATACATTATCCATACCTCCCAGCATGCCCCTCTCCAGGAGGACACAATGCTCTGCTCCTAGGCTTCCCTGGTAAATCATATTTTTCAGCTATATGTATTTAAAATGCAGGAGAAGAGGGGGGAGGGGGGCATGTTGGAGGGTATGTACAGCCTGAGCCACCTGCTTGCTCTGCTGCACTTTAACTTACAGTGTGTGGCACTGCAGGCTCCTCCGATGCGAGATGATCCCCCCACTGTCGCACGCCGGAGCTGGCCACCGCACCCCTCTTGATTCGTGCTAAGAGTTGCCTTAGTCTATGTGCATGGGGAGAGACTGAGGGCTGAGACTACATTTCCCAAGAGTGCGCACTGTCTGACCCACGCAATGCACTCTTGGGAACGCTGGGTGAGGGAGAAGAGAGGGGAGAGCTCAGCCGGCGCAGTCCAGGCAGCACACGGAGCCAGGAGGAAGACAATTACATGCGGCGCGCGGCACAGTGAGTTATGAGTCTGAAATGTGGTACATTCGGTACAATTTCAATTTGCCGGTCAGACTGTAAAAAATTGGCACTGTACCGGCAAATACGGTACAGTTGGAGGGTATGAATTCTCATCACATCTGGGAACTAAGGGTATATAAGGATAACCCAAGCCACACCACACAATTCAGCTCCTGAAGAAGGTGTGTGAGCCACAGCCCCCTAGTTCCAGCCTGCATTCCTTATTTCAGGCCCTCCAGATGTTAATGAACTACACATCCCAGGATGCTTTGCATTAGTTTTGCTATGTGGCCATGCTGAAACTGATGCAAGGCATGCTGGGATGTGTAGTTCATCAACATCTGGAGGCCCGGTGTTGCCCAGCCCTGCCTTATTTCTTCTGCTTGCTCCTTGAGTAATCGCACCAGACTCCATCCGGAGCAGTTTTATTTCATCTCTGGATCCCACCGTTCTCGGCCCACTCTGCAGTGATAAAGCCGGGTATTTGCATACCACCAAGCCTGCATATTTCTACCGAGTGACTTTGGATCTGCTCACTGGGCAATTACCGGGACTTTTGCAATTCATCTCCAGCAAGGAGACCACAATTGTCTGGTAACTATATACTCACAGGTGCCATGGACATTACACCCATCCCCCCACACAATTTCCATGCTAGTTGGAACAGGGTGGCCTATATATTTTAAACAAGTTTTTGATTTATACCCACTTCATCTTTAAGAGAATTCTGTTTTCATGAATTTTCATTATTGTATATTATATGTGATTTTTATCTATTAAATGTATATTAATATTTTACAGTTGGTAATTGTAAATTCCTTTCAGGAAAAACCCTAGCGCTGTATCATATATTTCTTTCAGGTGGCAGAGTATGGCTCTCCACACGGAGCCTAAGAGTGCCATATATGAAATGTACACCTCGTTACATTGGACCTTTTGTCATCCAGAAGGTCATCAATTCTGTGGCCCCTTAAACTTTCTCCATATCTACGCATTGTAAACTCCTTCCGTGTCTCCTTGCTCAAACCTCTACCTCCTTCTGGCCCTAAAGTACGCAATCAATGTGGCGTAGAGTTTGAAATTGAAACATTCCTGGACTCCCGTCTCAGCTTTGGCAGTGCCAGATCAAGCCTTTGGGGGGCCCGGGGCACTTTAGACAGGGGGGCCCCCTTGCACTGGGGGAATATTACACTGTCAAAACACAGAGTAAAGGCAGTATAAACTTGGTCAATGGGTAACTTCAGGGGATAAATATATATATATATATATATATATATACACACACACACACACACACACATACATACCACATGAAAAGCCTGTGTTTGTCCCTCTGCACCTTACTCTGTAGGAGACCTCACAGTCCTAGTGCTGCCTCTGATTAAAAACCCTTCCATGACTAGGCTGCTGCTGCTGTTATCCATGGGCCTGAGAAGCATGTAATGAGCTCCACCAATCAGAGCTCAGCACAAACGTCTCAGCCTCTGCCCTCTGGTGCAAAGTGTCATGGGACTTAGTCAACTCCCAGTAATGCACTGCACACTTGGCTCCCAATGCTCTGCACCATTAATCATTGTCACATTGGCAGATAGGTGAAGCTGCAGCACCACCCCACTCCCATGCACAAAACCTTTAGCTAAAAATTCTTTTTTTTTTTTAAAAAAGACATGCCAACCACAGGGGGCCCCTAGCTAGAGGGGGGCCCAGGGGCACTGACCCCTTGTGCCCCCATTATAATCCGGCCCTGAGCTTTGGACGTCTTCTATACCTCATTGACTGGAGAGGATTTGGTCCTGAACAAAGATCTTGGATCGTCATAGAGGATGTTCATGTTCCTCTTCTTGTTAAAAGACACGGCACGATCCTGTGGGCCGCACCACGCCGCCAATTCCCGCTAGTTCTTTCTATAGGCAGCGCCATGACATTTTCTGGTCTGCTCCAGTGCAGCGAAACGCGTCGGCCACAGGCTCCATCCATCCTCGCTGCTATCCAGTATCACATTCCAACACCTTTTTTGGAGTGCCGTTTAACCCCTTGACTTCCACAGTCCTAAAAAGATCTGGGATTCCCTTCAGGCATACAATACACCGCTGTGGAGGAACGCCACCTCTCTAATATTTGCCTTTCGTGGGAGAAGCCGACTCTTCAGCTTCAGATATTCCAACAATTTGGAGGTCCGCCACCCCCACATTCTAAATGGAGGAAGCATAAAAGAGGACGCTACCACTACCGATACAGGACCAATTTCCTTGGGCCCAAAAAGGAAGGGACAGAAGGGACAGTGCACTGACTGAGGTGATAAAGGAAGGGACAGTGCACTGACTGAGGTGATAAAGGAAGGGACAGTGCACTGACTGAGGTGATAAAGGAAGGGACAGTGCACTGACTGAGGTGATAAAGGAAGGGACAGTGCACTGACTGAGGTGATAAAGGAAGGGACAGTGCACTGACTGAGGTGATAAAGGAAGGGACAGTGCACTGACTGAGGTGATATTTCACTATCTCTTTACTGGATGCAGCTTGTGTGTTTTTCAGAGAAATGCTGAGGCTCCCTCTCTGAGCCATCATTTTTAATGGTACCAATTTTTTTTTGTGTTCATAATATTTTTTTATATGTATGAAATAAATACACACCATTTTACATTTTTAAAATTTATTTATTTAGTTTTTTTTCAAACCTTTAGCGCAACTACACCCCCACTATTTAGAACTATTTAGGAGACAGATTCCAGTCAGAGTTACACTCCAGCCAATCAGCACTGAGCAGGAGGTATAAAGCCCAGCTCCAGGCACTTGTTGTCTGTCAGCATACCTCCCAACAGTCCCGATTTTAGCGGGACAGTCCCGATTATCAGGGCCTGTCCCGTTGTCCCACCCGCGGGCGGCAGTGTCCCGCGGTGTGGGGGGGCTGTTGGGAGTCCCCCCTGTCAGCTGCTAAGCAGCGGGGAATAAACGCTGTGCGCATCCCCAGCTTCATGTCATCCAGTTACCCTGCACTGCTTTTATCCCCAGCTTCATGTCATCCAGTTACCCTGCACTGCTGTTATCCCCTGCTTCATGTCATCCAGTTACCCTGCTCTGCTGTTATCCCCAGCTTCATGTCATCCAGTTACCCTGCTCTGCTGTTATCCCCAGCTTCATGTCATCCAGTTACCCTGCGCTGCTGTTATCCCCAGCTTCATGTCATCCAGTTACCCTGCTCTGCTGTTATCCCCAGCTTCATGTCATCCAGTTACCCTGCTCTGCTGTTATCCCCAGCTTCATGTCATCCAGTTACCCTGCGCTGCTGTTATCCCCAGCTTCATGTCATCCAGTTACCCTGCTCTGCTGTTATCCCCAGCTTCATGTCATCCAGTTACCCTGCTCTGCTGTTATCCCCAGCTTCATGTCATCCAGTTACCCTGCTCTGCTGGCATCCCCAGCTTCATGTCATCCAGTTACCCTGCACTGCTTTTATCCCCAGCTTCATGTCATCCAGTTACCCTGCTCTGCTGTTATCCCCAGCTTCATGTCATCCAGTTACCCTGCACTGCTGTTATCCCCAGCTTCATGTCATCCAGGTAACCTGCTCTGCTGGCATCCCCAGCTTCATGTCATCCAGTTACCCTGCACTGCTGTTATCCCCAGCTTCATGTCATCCAGGAAACCTGCGCTGCTGTTATCCCCAGCTTCATGTCATCCAGTTACCCTGCTCTGCTGTTATCCCCAGCTTCATGTCATCCAGGTAACCTGCGCTGCTGTTATCCCCAGCTTCATGTCATCCAGTTACCCTGCGCTGCTGGCATCCCCAGCTTCATGTCATCCAGGTAACCTGCGCTGCTGTTATCCCCAGCTTCATGTCATCCAGGTAACCTGCGCTGCTGGCATCCCCAGCTTCATGTCATCCAGGTAACCTGCTCTGCTGTTATCCCCAGCTTCATGTCATCCAGTTACCCTGCGCTGCTGTTATCCCCAGCTTCATGTCATCCAGGTAACCTGCTCTGCTGTTATCCCCAGCTTCATGTCATCCAGTTACCCTGCGCTGCTGTTATCCCCAGCTTCATGTCATCCAGGTAACCTGCGCTGCTGTTATCCCCAGCTTCATGTCATCCAGGTAACCTGCTCTGCTATTATCCCCAGCTTCATGTCATCCAGTTACCCTGCTCTGCTGTTATCCCCAGCTTCATGTCATCCAGTTACCCTGCTCTGCTGTTATCCCCAGCTTCATGTCATCCAGTTACCCTGCTCTGCTGTTATCCCCAGCTTCATGTCATCCAGGTCCCCTGCTCTGCTGTTATCCCCAGCTTCATGTCATCCAGTTACCCTGCGCTGCTGTTATCCCCAGCTTCATGTCATCCAGTTACCCTGCGCTGCTGTTATCCCCAGCTTCATGTCATCCAGTTACCCTGCTCTGCTGTTATCCTCAGCTTCATGTCATCCAGTTACCCTGCTCTGCTGTTATCCCCAGCTTCATGTCATCCAGTAACCCTGCGCTGCTGTTATCCCCAGCTTCATGTCATCCAGTTACCCTGCTCTGCTGTTATCCCCAGCTTCATGTCATCCAGGTAACCTGCGCTGCTGTTATCCCTAGCTTCATGTCATCCAGTTACCCTGCGCTGCTGTTATCCCCAGCTTCATGTCATCCAGTTACCCTGCTCTGCTGTTATCCCCAGCTTCATGTCATCCAGTTACCCTGCGCTGCTGTTATCCCCAGCTTCATGTCATCCAGTTACCCTGCGCTGCTGGCATCCCCAGCTTCATGTCATCCAGTTACCCTGCGCTGCTGTTATCCCCAGCTTCATGTCATCCAGTTACCCTGCTCTGCTGTTATCCCCAGCTTCATGTCATCCAGGTAACCTGCGCTGCTGTTATCCCCAGCTTCATGTCATCCAGGTCCCCTGCTCTGCTGTTATCCCCAGCTTCATGTCATCCAGTTACCCTGCGCTGCTGTTATCCCCAGCTTCATGTCATCCAGTTACCCTGCGCTGCTGGCATCCCCAGCTTCATGTCATCCAGTTACCCTGCGCTGCTGTTCTCCCCAGCTTCATGTCATCCAGGTACCCTGCTCAGCTGTTATCCCCAGCTTCATGTCATCCAGGTAACCTGCGCTGCTGTTATCCCCAGCTTCATGTCATCCAGTTACCCTGCGCTGCTGTTATCCCCAGCTTCATGTCATCCAGTTACCCTGATCTGCTGTTATCCCAAGCTTCATGTCATCCAGGTAACCTGCTCTGCTGGCATCCCCAGCTTCATGTCATCCAGTTACCCTGCGCTGCTGTTATCCCCAGCTTCATGTCATCCAGGTAACCTGCTCTGCTGGCATCCCCAGCTTCATGTCATCCAGGGAACCTGCTCTGCTGTTATCCCCAGCTTCATGTCATCCAGTTACCCTGCACTGCGATTATCCCCAGCTTCATGTCATCCAGTTACCCTGCACTGCTGTTATCCCCAGCTTCGTGTCATCCAGTTACCCTGCTCTGCTGTTATCCCCAGCTTCGTGTCATCCAGGTAACCTGCTCTGCTGGCATCCCCAGCTTCATGTCATCCAGTTACCCTGCTCTGCTGTTATCCCCAGCTTCATGTCATCCAGTTACCCTGCTCTGCTGTTATCCCCAGCTTCATGTCATCCAGGTAACCTGCGCTGCTGTTATCCCCAGCTTCATGTCATCCAGTTACCCTGCGCTGCTGTTATCCCCAGCTTCATGTCATCCAGTTACCCTGCTCTGCTGTTATCCCCAGCTTCATGTCATCCAGGTAACCTGCTCTGCTGGCATCCCCAGCTTCATGTCATCCAGTTACCCTGCTCTGCTGTTATCCCCAGCTTCATGTCATCCAGGTAACCTGCGCTTCTGTTATCCCCAGCTTCATGTCATCCAGGTAACCTGCTCTGCTGTTATCCCCAGCTTCATGTCATCCAGGTAACCTGTACTGCTGTTATCCCAAGCTTCATGTCATCCAGTTACCCTGCTCTGCTGTTATCCCCAGCTTCATGTCATCCAGTTTCCCTGCTCTGCTGTTATCCCCAGCTTCATGTCATCCAGTTACCCTGCTCTGCTGTTATCCCCAGCTTCATGTCATCCAGTTACCCTGCTCTGCTGTTATCCCCAGCTTCATGTCATCCAGGTAACCTGCTCTGCTGTTATCCCCAGCTTCATGTCATCCAGTTACCCTGCTCTGCTGGCATCCCCAGCTTCATGTCATCCAGTTACCCTGCTCTGCTGGCATCCCCAGCTTCATGTCATCCAGTTACCCTGCGCTGCTGTTATCCCCAGCTTCATGTCATCCAGTTACCCTGCTCTGCTGTTTTCCCCAGCTTCATGTCATCCAGGTAACCTGCTCTGCTGTTATCCCCAGCTTCATGTCATCCAGGTAACCTGCGCTGCTGGCATCCCCAGCTTGATGTCATCCAGTTACCCTGCGCTGCTGGCATCCCCAGCTTCAAATCATCCAGTTACCCTGCTCTGCTGTTATCCCAAGCTTCATGTCATCCAGTTACCCTGCTCTGCTGGCATCCCCAGCTTCATGTCATCCAGGTAACCTGCGCTGCTGTTATCCCCAGCTTCGTGTCATCCAGTTACCCTGCTCTGCTGTTATCCCCAGCTTCGTGTCATCCAGGTAACCTGCGCTGCTGTTATCCCCAGCTTCGTGTCATCCAGGTAACCTGCGCTGCTGTTCTCCCCAGCTTCGTGTCATCCAGTTACCCTGCTCTGCTGTTATCCCCAGCTTCATGTCATCCAGTTACCCTGCTCTGCTGTTATCCCCAGCTTCATGTCATCCAGTTACCCTGCTCTGCTGGCATCCCCAGCTTCATGTCATCCAGTTACCCTGCTCTGCTGTTATCCCCAGCTTCACGTCATCCAGTTACCCTGCTCTGCTGGCATCCCCAGCTTCATGTCATCCAGTTACCCTGCTCTGCTGGCATCCCCAGCTTCATGTCATCCAGTTACCCTGCGCTGCTGTTATCCCCAGCTTCATGTCATCCAGTTACCCTGCTCTGCTGTTTTCCCCAGCTTCATGTCATCCAGGTAACCTGCGCTGCTGGCATCCCCAGCTTGATGTCATCCAGTTACCCTGCGCTGCTGGCATCCCCAGCTTCAAATCATCCAGTTACCCTGCTCTGCTGTTATCCCCAGCTTCATGTCATCCAGTTACCCTGCTCTGCTGGCACCCCCAGCTTCATGTCATCCAGGTAACCTGCGCTGCTGTTATCCCCAGCTTCGTGTCATCCAGGTAACCTGCGCTGCTGTTATCCCCAGCTTCGTGTCATCCAGTTACCCTGCTCTGCTGTTATCCCCAGCTTCGTGTCATCCAGGTAACCTGCGCTGCTGTTATCCCCAGCTTCGTGTCATCCAGGTAACCTGCGCTGCTGTTCTCCCCAGCTTCATGTCATCCAGTTACCCTGCTCTGCTGTTATCCCCAGCTTCATGTCATCCAGTTACCCTGCTCTGCTGTTATCCCCAGCTTCATGTCATCCAGGTAACCTGCGCTGCTGTTATCCCCAGCTTCATGTCATCCAGTTACCCTGCTCTGCTGGCATCCCCAGCTTCGTGTCATCCAGGTAACCTGCGCTGCTGTTATCCCCAGCTTCGTGTCATCCAGGTAACCTGCGCTGCTGTTATCCCCAGCTTCGTGTCATCCAGTTACCCTGCTCTGCTGTTATCCCCAGCTTCATGTCATCCAGTTACCCTGCGCTGCTGTTATCCTCAGCTTCATGTCATCCAGGTAACCTGCGCTGCTGTTATCCCCAGCTTCATGTCATCCAGTTACCCTGCGCTGCTGTTATCCCCAGCTTCATGTCATCCAGGTAACCTGCGCTGCTGTTATCCCCAGCTTCATGTCATCCAGTTACCCTGCTCTGCTGGCATCCCCAGCTTCATGTCATCCAGGTAACCTGCGCTGCTGGCATCCCCAGCTTCATGTCATCCAGTTACCCTGCACTGCTGTTATCCCCAGCTTCATGTCATCCAGTTACCCTGCTCTGCTGTTATCCCCAGCTTCATATCATCCAGGTAACCTGCGCTGCTGTTATCCCCAGCTTCATGTCATCCAGGTAACCTGCGCTGCTGTTATCCCCAGCTTCATGTCATCCAGTTACCCTGCTCTGCTGTTATCCCCAGCTTCATGTCATCCAGGTAACCTGCACTGCTGTTATCCCCAGCTTCATGTCATCCAGGTAACCTGCGCTGCTATTATCCCCAGCTTCATGTCATCCAGGTAACCTGCGCTGCTTTTATCCCCAGCTTCATGTCATCCAGGTAACCTGCGCTGCTGTTATCCCCAGCTTCATGTCATCCAGTTACCCTGCTCTGCTGTTATCCCCAGCTTCATGTCATCCAGGTAACCTGCACTGCTGTTATCCCCAGCTTCATGTCATCCAGGTAACCTGCGCTGCTTTTATCCCCAGCTTCATGTCATCCAGGTAACCTGCGCTGCTTTTATCCCCAGCTTCATGTCATCCAGGTAACCTGCGCTGCTGGCATCCCCAGCTTCATGTCATCCAGGTAACCTGCGCTGCTGTTATCCCCAGCTTCATGTCATCCAGTTACCCTGCGCTGCTGTTATCCCCAGCTTCATGTCATCCAGTTAACCGGCTCTGCTGTTATCCCCAGCTTCATGTCATCCAGTTACCCTGCTCTGCTGTTATCCCCAGCTTCATGTCATCCAGGTAACCTGCGCTGCTGGCATCCCCAGCTTCATGTCATCCAGGTAACCTGCGCTGCTGTTATCCCCAGCTTCATGTCATCCAGTTACCCTGCTCTGCTGGCATCCCCAGCTTCATGTCATCCAGTTACCCTGCTCTGCTGTTATCCCCAGCTTCATGTCATCCAGTTACCCTGCTCTGCTGTTATCCCCAGCTTCATGTCATCCAGGTAACCTGCACTGCTGTTATCCCCAGCTTCATGTCATCCAGGTAACCTGCTCTGCTGTTATCCCCAGCTTCATGTCATCCAGTTACCCTGCTCTGCTGGCATCCCCAGCTTCATGTCATCCAGTTACCCTGCTCTGCTGTTATCCCCAGCTTCATGTCATCCAGGTAGCCTGCGCTGCTGTTATCCCCAGCTTCATGTCATCCAGTTACCCTGCTCTGCTGTTATCCCCAGCTTCATGTCATCCAGGTAACCTGCGCTGCTGTTATCCCCAGCTTCATGTCATCCAGTTACCCTGCACTGCTGGCATCCCCAGCTTCATGTCATCCAGGTATCCTGCTCTGCTGGCATCCCCAGCTTTATGTCATCTAGTTACCCTGCGCTGCTGTTATCCCCAGCTTCATGTCATCCAGTTACCCTGCGCTGCTGTTATCCCCAGCTTCATGTCATCCAGGGAACCTGCGCTGCTGTTATCCCCAGCTTCATGTCATCCAGTTACCCTGCTCTGCTGTTATCCCCAGCTTCATGTCATCCAGGTAACCTGCACTGCTGTTATCCCCAGCTTCATGTCATCCAGTTACCCTGCTCTGCTGTTATCCCCAGCTTCATGTCATCCAGGTAACCTGCGCTGCTGTTATCCCCAGCTTCATGTCATCCAGTTACCCTGCTCTGCTGTTATCCCCAGCTTCATGTCATCCAGTTACCCTGCGCTGCTGTTATCCCCAGCTTCATGTCATCCAGGTAACCTGCGCTGCTGTTATCCCCAGCTTCATGTCATCCAGTTACCCTGCTCTGCTGTTATCCCCAGCTTCATGTCATCCAGGTAACCTGCGCTGCTGTTATCCCTAGCTTCATGTCAACCAGTTACCCTGCTCTGCTGTTATCCCCAGCTTCATGTCATCCAGTTACCCTGCTTTGCTGTTATCCCCAGCTTCATGTCATCCAGGTAACCTGCGCTGCTGTTATCCCCAGCTTCATGTCATCCAGTTACCCTGCTCTGCTGTTATCCCCAGCTTCATGTCATCCAGTTACCCTGCTCTGCTGTTATCCCCAGCTTCATGTCATCCAGGTAACCTGCACTGCTGTTATCCCCAGCTTCATGTCATCCAGGTAACCTGCACTGCTGTTATCCCCAGCTTTATGTCATCCAGTTACCCTGCTCTGCTGTTATCCCCAGCTTCATGTCATCCAGGTAACCTGCGCTGCTGTTATCCCCAGCTTCATGTCATCCAGTTACCCTGCTCTGCTGTTATCCCCAGCTTCATGTCATCCAGTTACCCTGCGCTGCTGTTATCCCCAGCTTCATGTCATCCAGGTAACCTGCGCTGCTGTTATCCCCAGCTTCATGTCATCCAGTTACCCTGCTCTGCTGTTATCCCCAGCTTCATGTCATCCAGGTAACCTGCGCTGCTGTTATCCCCAGCTTCATGTCATCCAGTTACCCTGCTCTGCTGTTATCCCCAGCTTCATGTCATCCAGTTACCCTGCTCTGCTGTTATCCCCAGCTTCATGTCATCCAGTTACCCTGCGCTGCTGTTATCCCCAGCTTCATGTCATCCAGGTAACCTGCGCTGCTGTTATTTCCAGCTTCATGTCATCCAGTTACCCTGCTCTGCTGTTATCCCCAGCTTCATGTCATCCAGTTACCCTGCTCTGCTGTTATCCCCAGCTTCATGTCATCCAGTTACCCTGCGCTGCTGTTATCCCCAGCTTCATGTCATCCAGGTAACCTGCGCTGCTGTTATCCCCAGCTTCATGTCATCCAGTTACCCTGCTCTGCTGTTATCCCCAGCTTCATATCATCTGACTATCCTGCATTGCTGGAATCCCCAGCTTCATGTCATCCAGTTACCCTGCGCTGCTGTTATCCTCAGCTTCATGTCATCCAGGTAACCTGCTCTGCTGGCATCCCCAGCTTCATGTCATCCAGTTACCCTGCGCTGCTGTTATCCCCAGCTTCATGTCATCCAGGTAACCTGCTCTGCTGGCATCCCCAGCTTCGTGTCATCCAGTTACCCTGCTCTGCTGTTATCCCCAGCTTCATGTCATCCAGTTACCCTGCGCTGCTGTTATCCTCAGCTTCATGTCATCCAGGTAACCTGCGCTGCTGTTATCCCCAGCTTCATGTCATCCAGTTACCCTGCTCTGCTGTTATCCCCAGCTTCATGTCATCCAGTTACCCTGCTCTGCTGTTATCCCCAGCTTTATGTCATCTAGTTACCCTGCGCTGCTGTTATCCCCAGCTTCATGTCATCCAGTTACCCTGCGCTGCTGTTATCCCCAGCTTTATGTCATCTAGTTACCCTGCGCTGCTGTTATCCCCAGCTTCATGTCATCCAGGTAACCTGCGCTGCTGTTATCCCCAGCTTCTTGTCATCCAGGTAACCTGCGCTGCTGTTATCCCCAGCTTCATGTCATCCAGTTACCCTGCTCTGCTGTTATCCCCAGCTTCATGTCATCCCGGTAACCTGCACTGCTGTTATCCCCAGCTTCATGTCATCCAGTTACCCTGCTCTGCTGTTATCCCCAGCTTCATGTCATCCAGGTAACCTGCGCTGCTGTTATCCCCAGCTTCATGTCATCCAGTTACCCTGCTCTGCTGTTATCCCCAGCTTCATGTCATCCAGTTACCCTGCTCTGCTGTTATCCCCAGCTTCATGTCATCCAGTTACCCTGCGCTGCTGTTATCCCCAGCTTCATGTCATCCAGGTAACCTGCGCTGCTGTTATCCCCAGCTTCATGTCATCCAGTTACCCTGCTCTGCTGTTATCCCCAGCTTCATGTCATCCAGGTAACCTGCGCTGCTGTTATCCCCAGCTTCATGTCATCCAGTTACCCTGCTCTGCTGTTATCCCCAGCTTCATGTCATCCAGTTACCCTGCTCTGCTGTTATCCCCAGCTTCATGTCATCCAGGTAACCTGCGCTGCTGTTATCCCCAGCTTCATGTCATCCAGTTACCCTGCTCTGCTGTTATCCCCAGCTTCATGTCATCCAGTTACCCTGCTCTGCTGTTATCCCCAGCTTCATGTCATCCAGTTACCCTGCGCTGCTGTTATCCCCAGCTTCATGTCATCCAGGTAACCTGCGCTGCTGTTATCCCCAGCTTCATGTCATCCAGTTACCCTGCTCTGCTGTAATCCCCAGCTTTATGTCATCTAGTTACCCTGCGCTGCTGTTATCCCCAGCTTCATGTCATCCAGGTAACCTGCGCTGCTGTTATCCCCAGCTTCATGTCATCCAGGTAACCTGCGCTGCTGTTATCCCCAGCTTCATGTCATCCAGTTACCCTGCTCTGCTGTTATCCCCAGCTTCATGTCATCCAGGTAACCTGCACTGCTGTTATCCCCAGCTTCATGTCATCCAGGTAACCTGCGCTGCTGTTATCCCCAGCTTCATGTCATCCAGGTAACCTGCGCTGCTGTTATCCCCAGCTTCATGTCATCCAGTTACCCTGCTCTGCTGTTATCCCCAGCTTCATGTCATCCCGGTAACCTGCACTGCTGTTATCCCCAGCTTCATGTCATCCAGTTACCCTGCTCTGCTGTTATCCCCAGCTTCATGTCATCCAGGTAACCTGCGCTGCTGTTATCCCCAGCTTCATGTCATCCAGTTACCCTGCTCTGCTGTTATCCCCAGCTTCATGTCATCCAGTTACCCTGCTCTGCTGTTATCCCCAGCTTCATGTCATCCAGTTACCCTGCGCTGCTGTTATCCCCAGCTTCATGTCATCCAGGTAACCTGCGCTGCTGTTATCCCCAGCTTCATGTCATCCAGTTACCCTGCTCTGCTGTTATCCCCAGCTTCATGTCATCCAGGTAACCTGCGCTGCTGTTATCCCCAGCTTCATGTCATCCAGTTACCCTGCTCTGCTGTTATCCCCAGCTTCATGTCATCCAGTTACCCTGCTCTGCTGTTATCCCCAGCTTCATGTCATCCAGGTAACCTGCGCTGCTGTTATCCCCAGCTTCATGTCATCCAGTTACCCTGCTCTGCTGTTATCCCCAGCTTCATGTCATCCAGTTACCCTGCTCTGCTGTTATCCCCAGCTTCATGTCATGCAGTTACCCTGCGCTGCTGTTATCCCCAGCTTCATGTCATCCAGGTAACCTGCGCTGCTGTTATCCCCAGCTTCATGTCATCCAGTTACCCTGCTCTGCTGTAATCCCCAGCTTTATGTCATCTAGTTACCCTGCGCTGCTGTTATCCCCAGCTTCATGTCATCCAGGTAACCTGCGCTGCTGTTATCCCCAGCTTCATGTCATCCAGGTAACCTGCGCTGCTGTTATCCCCAGCTTCATGTCATCCAGTTACCCTGCTCTGCTGTTATCCCCAGCTTCATGTCATCCAGGTAACCTGCGCTGCTGTTATCCCCAGCTTCATGTCATCCAGTTACCCTGCTCTGCTGTTATCCCCAGCTTCATGTCATCCAGGTAACCTGCGCTGCTGTTATCCCCAGCTTCATGTCATCCAGTTACCCTGCTCTGCTGTTATCCCCAGCTTCATGTCATCCAGTTACCCTGCTCTGCTGTTATCCCCAGCTTCATGTCATCCAGGTAACCTGCGCTGCTGTTATCCCCAGCTTCATGTCATCCAGGTAACCTGCTCTGCTGGCATCCCCAGCTTCATGTCATCCAGTTACCCTGCGCTGCTGTTATCCCCAGCTTCATGTCATCCAGGTAACCTGCGCTGCTGTTATCCCCAGCTTCATGTCATCCAGGTAACCTGCGCTGCTGTTATCCCCAGCTTCATGTCATCCAGTTACCCTGCTCTGCTGTTATCCCCAGCTTCATGTCATCCAGTTACCCTGCTCTGCGGTTATCCCCAGCTTCATGTCATCCAGTTACCCTGCGCTGCTGTTATACCCAGCTTCATGTCATCCAGGTAACCTGCGCTGCTGTTATCCCCAGCTTCATGTCATCCAGTTACCCTGCTCTGCTGTTATCCCCAGCTTCATGTCATCCAGGTAACCTGCGCTGCTGTTATCCCCAGCTTCATGTCATCCAGTTACCCTGCTCTGCTGTTATCCCCAGCTTCATGTCATCCAGTTACCCTGCTCTGCTGTTATCCCCAGCTTCATGTCATCCAGGTAACCTGCGCTGCTGTTATCCCCAGCTTCATGTCATCCAGGTAACCTGCTCTGCTGGCATCCCCAGCTTCATGTCATCCAGTTACCCTGCGCTGCTGTTATCCCCAGCTTCATGTCATCCAGGTAACCTGCGCTGCTGTTATCCCCAGCTTCATGTCATCCAGTTACCCTGCTCTGCTGTTATCCCCAGCTTCATGTCATCCCGGTAACCTGCGCTGCTGTTTTCCTCAGCATCTGCTTCATCATCCAAGCCATAGACTTCTTCACCATCACATCTTATGAGCAAGTCATTTATTAAACTCTCTAACTTCTGTCCTTCTTAGCCCAGCCCACTGGCAGCTCATCCTAGCCCGGGTTCACAGATAACCATAGCCATGACACAGACCCCATAGTGCCCCTCTCATACCAACATACCCCACATAGTGCCCCTCTCATACCGACAGACCCCACATAGTGCCCCTCTCATACCGACATACCCCACATAGTGCCCCTCTCATACCGACAGACCCCACATAGTGCCCCTCTCATACCGACAGACCCCACATAGTGCCCCTCTCATACCGACAGACCCCACATAGTGCCCCTCTCATACCGACAGACCCCACATAGTGCCCCTCTCATACCGACAGACCCCATAGTGCCCCTCTCATACCGACAGACCCCACATAGTGCCCCTCTCATACCGACAGACCCCACATAGTGCCCCTCTCATACCAACATACCCCACATAGTGCCCCTCTCATACCGACATACCCCACATAGTGCCCCTCTCATACCGACATACCCCACATAGTGCCCCTCTCATACCGACAGACCCCACATAGTGCCCCTCTCATACCGACAGACCCCACATAGTGCCCCTCTCATACCGACAGACCCCACATAGTGCCCCTCTCATACCGACATACCCCACATAGTGCCCCTCTCATACCGACAGACCCCACATAGTGCCCCTCTCATACCGACAGACCCCACATAGTGCCCCTCTCATACCGACATACCCCACATAGTGCCCCTCTCATACCGACATACCCCACATAGTGCCCCTCTCATACCGACAGATCCCACATAGTGCCCCTCTCATACCGACAGACCCCACATAGTGCCCCTCTCATACCGACATACCCCACATAGTGCCCCTCTCATACCAAAATACCCCACATAGTGCCCCTCTCATACCGACAGACCCCACATAGTGCCCCTCTCATACCGACAGACCCCACATAGTGCCCCTCTCATACCGACAGACCCCACATAGTGCCCCTCTCATACCGACAGACCCCACATAGTGCCCCTCTCATACCGACAGACCCCACATAGTGCCCCTCTCATACCGACAGACCCCACATAGTGCCCCTCTCATACCGACACACCCCACATAGTGCCCCTCTCATACCGACATACCCCACATAGTGCCCCTCTCATACCGACAGACCCCACATAGTGCCCTACCATACTGACATACCCCACATAGTGCCCTACCATACTGACATACCCCACATAGTGCCACTCTCATACCAACATACCCCACATAGTGCCACTCTCATACCGACAGACCCCACATAGTGCCCCTCTCATACCAACATACCCCACGTAGTGCCCCTCCCATACCGACAGACCCCACATAGTGCCCTACCATACTGACATACCCCACATAGTGCCACGCTCATACCAACATACCCCACATAGTGCCCCTCTCATACCGACAAACCCCACATAGTGCCACTCTCATACAGACAGACCCCACATAGTGCCCCTCTCATACCGACAGACCCCACATAGTGCCCCTCTCATACTGACATACCCCACATAGTGTCCTACCATACTGACATACCCCACATAGTGCCCCTCTCATATCGACAGACCCCACATAGTGCCCCTCTCATACCGACAGACCCCACATAGTGCCCTAATATACCCACATAGTGCCACTCTCATACTGACATACCCCACATAGTGCCCCTCTCATACCGAAATACCCCACATAGTGACACTCTCATACCGACAGACCCCACATAGTGCCCTACCATACTGACATACCCTACATAGTGCCCCTCTCATACCGAAATACCCCACATAGTGCCACTCTCATACCGACAGACCCCACATAGTGCCCTACCATACTGACATACCCCACATAGTGCCACTCTCATACCGACAGACCCCATATAGTGCCCTACCATACCCACATAGTGCCACTCTCATACTGACATACCCCACATAGTGACACTCTCATACCGACAGACCCCATATAGTGCCACTCTCGTACCGACAGACCCCACATAGTGCCACTCTCATACTGACATAACCCACATAGTGCCCCTCTCATACCGACATACCCTACATAGTGCCTCTCTCATACCGACAGACCCCACATAGTGCCACTCTCAAACCGAAATACCCCATATAGTGTCCTACCATACTGACATACCCCACATAGTGCCACTCTCATACCGACAGACCCCACATAGTGCCCTACCATACTGACATACCCCACATAGTGCCACTCTCATACCGACATACCCCACATAGTGCCCCTCTCATACCGACATACCCTACATTGTGCCCCTCTCATACCGACAGACCCCACAGTGCCCCTCTCATACCGACAGACCCCACATAGTGCCACTCTCATACCGACAGACCCCACATAGTGCCTTACCATACTGACATACCCCACATAGTGCCACTCTCATAATGACAGACCCCACATAGTGCCCTACCATACTGACATACCCCACATAGTGCTCCTCTCATACCGACAGACCCCACATAGTGCCCCTCACCTACCAACATACTCCACATAGTGCCACTCTCATACCGACAGACCCCGCATAGTGCCACTCTCATACCGACAGACCCCACATAGTGCCACTCTCATACCGACAGACCCCACATAGTGCCCCTCTCATACCAACAGACCCCACATAGTGCCCCTCTCATACCCACAGACCCCACATAGTGCCCCTCTCATACCGACAGACCCCACATAGTGCCCTACCATACTGACATACCCCACACAGTGCCACTCTCATACCGGCAGACCCCACATAGTGCCCCTCTCATACCGGCAGACCCCACATAGTGCCCCTCTCATACCCACAGACACCACATAGTGCTCCTCTCATACCGACAGACCCCACATAGTGCCCCTCACCTACCAACATACTCCACAAAGTGCCACTCTCATACCGACAGACCCCGCATAGTGCCACCCTTATACCGACAGACCCCACATAGTGCCACTCTCATACTAACAGACCCCACATAGTGCCCCTCTCCTACCGAAAACCCCACATAGTGCCCCTCTCATACCGACAGACCCCACATAGTGCCCCTTTCATACCCACAGACCCCACATAGTGCTCCTCTCATACCCACAGACCCCACATAGTGCCCCTCTCATACCGACAGACCCCACATAGTGCCCTACCATACCGACATACCCCACATAGTGCCACTCTCATACCGGCAGACCCCACATAGTGCCCCTCTCATACCCACAGACACCACATAGTGCTCCTCTCATACCGACAGACCCCACATAGTGCCCCTCACTTACCGACATACTCCACATAGTGCCACTCTCATACCGACAGACCCCGCATAGTGCCACCCTTATACCGACAGACCCCACATAGTGCCACCCTTATACCAACAGACCCCACATAGTGCCCCTCTCATACCGAAAGACCCCACATAGTGCCCCTCTCATACCGACAGACCCCACATAGTGCCCCTCTCATACCCACAGACCCCACATAGTGCCCCTCTCATACCCACAGACACCACATAGTGCTCCCCTCATACCCACAGACCCCACATAGTGCCCCTCTCATACCGACAGACCCCACATAGTGCCCCTCTCATACCGACAGACCCCACATAGTGCCCCTCTCATACCGACAGACCCCACATAGTGCCCCTTTAATACCGACATATCCCACATAGTGCCCCTCTCATACCGACAGACCCCACATAGTGCCACTCTCATATCGACAGACCCCACATAGTGCATTACCATACTGACATACCCCACATAGTGCCCTACCATACTGACATACCCCACATAGTGCCCCTCTCATACTGACAGACCCCACATAGTGCCCTACCATACTGACATACCCCACATAGTGCCACTCTTATACCGGCAGACCCCACATAGTGCCCCTCTCATACCCACAGACACCACATAGTGCCACTTTCATACCGACAGACCCCACATAGTGCCCTACCTTACTGACATACCCCACATAGTGCTCCCCTCATACCCACAGACACCATATAGTGCCACTCTCATACAACCATACCCCAAAGTGTCCATTTCATACCAACATACCCCACATCGTGCCACTCTCATACCGACAGACCCCACTTAGTGCCCCTCTCATACCTACAGACCCAACATAGCGCCCTACCATAATGACATACCCCACATAGTGCCATTCTCATACCGACATACCCCACAGTGCCCCTCTCATACCAACATACAGGGGCAAATGCAGGATTTTCAGAAGGGGGTTTCCAGAGGGGCGGAGCAAACCACGGGGATGGACACTTAGGTGACCCAGTATATGGCGGGTCAGTTAAAGTATTATAGATAGATCAAATGTATATAAATAATAATAATACTAAATGTATATATATATATATATATATATATATATATATATATATATATATATATATATATATATATATATACATATATACATATATACATATATATACACACACACACACATATATATATATATATATATATATATATATATATATATATATATATATATATATATATATACAGGGGCATCAACAGCAGTGTAGACCCCTGGGCATAGCAATGTATTGGGGCCCTACCAATCCTCCAGCGGTAGAGGTGGTGGAAGATTTGATGTCCCGCAGGTGGTAGGGGGTATTATATCAACCGCTCAGCATGTAGGGCCTGGATCAGTAATTTCCACTAATTACCCCTTTACTGCACAGATGGTGGGAGATGAGGTGGGAGAAGGGGGCATTGGGCTGAATGAAGGGGCCCTGATACATAACTTCCCGAGGATGTTTCATACGCAGAGGAGGAGTGTATAGTGGAGTGGGCTTATTTCTCATAATTTTCTGGTGGGAGGACAGCTTGCTTTACTGCAGATATCTCCAGTTCCTGGAAATAGATTTCTTATCTTACTAGGTGAAATTAAAAACTAGAGAATGCCACCTACCAAATGGTACTGGGGACTAGGGGATGAGAGTTCAGGAGGCAGAGCAATCCGCCAACGAGGATATAAAACTACATACCAGGTGTGTGGAGCTGGAGCAGCTGCTGGAAGGCTGATATCTCTGGATCTGGGAACAGTAGAGACAAGCTCCTAGTGTCCATCAAAGGGGGAGAGTCCCAGCTTTTGGAATATACCCTTAGAAAAACTCTAAGTCAGACAGAACCTGAAATATCTGACTGGGAAGAGCAACTAACAGGCTTGGATGGGGACCACTGCTTTGAAGTCAGATATCTCCGGTTCCCATGGGCCGATTTTTAAAATTCTTGTACTTATGGAAAGAGGGGTCCCTCAGCTATGGCCCCTAGACTCCAGGGGGGTTTCTGGGTACTCAGAACCCCCCCCCTGCATGCGCTACTGACATACCCTACATAGTGCCTCTCTCAAACCGACATACCCCACATAGTGCCCCTCTCATACTAACAGGCACAATTGACCTAGTTAATGATGAAGTCATGGCCATAAAATATGAATTTCAGAAGGTTAGGAAACGCTCTAAAACAGGTGGCAGCCGCGGTAACTTTTTCAGACATATTGCCAGTAAACAGAGGGGTAGAATGGAGGGAAGGCTTGAGGAGATTTTAAACTAGGCGGGTGGGGGGGATATAGTAAGAAACCTTAAACCAAAATATGAGTGTAGAATAGAGGGCAAAGACATTGTGGAGGAAGCAAGGGGAAGGGAGGAAAAGGGGAACAAGGTATACGAAAGGTGTATGAGACTCAGCCAAATACAAATATTGTCCATGATACGGATTTATCGTTTCCGGAACCTTCTACAACTGTAACAGTGTTACGGACTTGGGGGTTACCCACCGTGGAAATCCAGAGACAGTACGTGAGGATGCAGGAGGCAGGGAGTTGGAGATCAGGCGTGAGCCCGTAGCCGGGACCGCTGGTTAGAACGGCCACAGCGAAACCCTACACTGACTCTGTTGAGTCCCCCGGGCAGATGGAATACCCCTGCGGTAGTGCTAGGCTTCGCCTGTAGCCGCCGCGTTCGAAGGAGCCGGTTAAGCCTGCTCCGACCCCGATGCAGCCAGGTGTTATGTGGTGACAAGGGGTGAGCGATCGCCAGGGGGTATCTCAAAAGGCAGATCTAACTAACGGGCCTACCTGAAAAAACCCCTGACTAACCGGCACCAGGCCAAGGACGGGACAGCGCGACCGAGTCGCAAACACCAGAACAAAGCAACAATAGGGTGCCACCAAACCAACACACGCCAACATAAAAATAGTACTCTTAAAGTGACGGTACCCCAAAACAGACGTAAACCCACAGTTGTGGGCCTCTCCGAACCACGGAGAGCAGAACCAGGATAATAATGATTATAACTAAGGAGGAAGGGCCGCTTGCCCGTAGGAATAAAGAATAAGGAACCAGGCTCCACTGGAGCACTTACGTGACCGGCCCAAGACTGGACACTGACCGCAGCAATCGGGCGGCTGGATAACGGCTGGACTACGGCTGTACAGTGACCGCAGTGAGACGGCAGCTGGACAATGGCTGCACCACGGCTGGAGGTCCCTGGACTAGGACAGCAAGGGGACAATGATATTTGATCCAGACTGCAGCAGGATAGTACACTTGACTGGACCCAGACAACACAGGACAAGACTGTAAACAGGACCCAGACTGAAGTGAGAAGGACTCCGACAGAATCCAGACTGAATGGAACAGGAGCAGGAGCAGGACCTAGGACCAGAGAGCAGTATATCTGCAGCTACCAGCACAGAAAAACAACAAGCTATCACTGGCAGAGATCCCCAGGAGAGCATGGCTTAAAAAGGCCTCAGGTGATTGAAACAGCTGGTGAATCTCCAGGCTGCTCCTGATTAACGAGCTAATACCTCACAGCCTGTGAATAATAGCTCAAAGAACACAGGGCTGTAATGGCAACAGACCTACCACTGGAGGTCACCAGTGAGTCAAAAGCCAAACAGAAACAAAACAGATTGAACCATAAAACCTGGCTCCTGACAGTACCCCCCCCTTGAGGAGGGGTCAACAGACCCCAAAATCCAGACCTCCAAAAAATAATGAGCATCTGGACCCTGGAAAACGGGGCAAAGGCAACAGAAAGGTGAACACAAGCTAAAACCACGGCTTGTCTCAGTGCCCCCCCTAGAGGGTGACCACAGGGCACAACCAAAAAGACAAATAAGATGATCCAGGAAAGCAGAAAAAGATTAATGCTTCTTCTTTTTCTTTTTCCTAGATTTTGATGGAATCAGCAGTTTAAGGCCCCACACATTATCAGATCTGATGGTACCTTCTATCAAATCACAGCTATGGGTTACCAAATCAGAAACAGAGTTGAAGTCTCGATCTGAGGAGATCATGAGAGTCTTTTTAACAGATGGAATCTCAGAAAGGGAAGAATGTCTTAATTGGCCATAGGCAGAACTCTTATTGGATTCCCTAGACCCAGAATTACAGGTACCAGATGTGTCAAATTTTTTTGTCAGGAGTCAGTGAGACAAAACCAATAGCTAAACTCCTGGATTCCGGACCAAGCGATGAGGCAGAAGAATGAACAAACAGAGACTGTGAGTCTCCAGAAGCCAGGACCTTAAGCCCCTGGCTTATGCTGGGCACCACATTTCCAGGAGCTGGTGGAACCCCATCCTTCTTTTTGGGACTGAACTTCTTAATAACAGCATCACAAAAAGAGGAGAGATCCTGAAGGCAAGGGTCACAACACCTGATCAGCTTGTAAGCCCATGTCTGAGGTCTACCCCTAAAGGCAGAAATGAGGAGGTATATAATATTAGTCCAAGTGACCCCTGAAGCTGGTCCTGATTCAAAAAGGGAAGTATAGTGTTTAACCAGGGCAATAAAATGGGCAAGATCTCCATCAAAAATGATGGACGTAGGAACATCCACCTCTGGGACCTCAGAACTGGAATTCTCTATGGGAGCAACAACCTTTGGGTCTAAGATTTCTGAAGCCTCCCGAGAAGCTGGCAAGACAGAAATGCTCACTGGGTTTGCGGCCTTCAAGAGCCTCGCTGAGGCTGTGGTCTTTGGGACCTCAGACAAGGATATGGCCACCCCTTCCGGGGACACAGCTTCTATGATACCACTTGAGGCTAGATGGACTGAGCCCCCCTCAGGGCCCGGACTGACAGAGTCCACTTCCGGGACCGGACTGGCAGAGTCCCCCTCAGGGACCGGACTGGCAGAGTCCCCCTCAGGGACCGGACTGGCAGAGTCCCCCTCAGGGACCGGACTGGCAGAGTCCCCCTCAGGGACCGGACTGGCAGAGTCCCCCTCAGGGACCGGACTGACTTGCCCCCCTTCTGGGGCGAAACAGACTTGCCCCCCTTCTGGGGCGAAACAGACTTGCCCCCCTTCTGGGGCGAAACAGACTTGCCCCCCTTCTGGGGCGAAACAGACTTGCCCCCCTTCTGGGGCGAAACAGACTTGCCCCCCTTCTGGGGCGAAACAGACTTGCCCCCCTTCTGGGGCGAAACAGACTTGCCCCCCTTCTGGGGCGAAACAGACTTGCCCCCCTTCTGGGGCGAAACAGACTTGCCCCCCTTCTGGGGCGAAACAGACTTGCCCCCCTTCTGGGGCGAAACAGGCCTTTGGGCCCCCACTCGGGGCTACGGCCTTTGGGCCCCCACTCGGGGCTACGGCCTTTGGGCCCCCACTCGGGGCTACGGCCTTTGGGCCCCCACTCGGGGCTACGGCCTTTGGGCCCCCACTCGGGGCTACGGCCTTTGGGCCCCCACTCGGGGCTACGGCCTTCGGGCTGAACACTTTCCGCACGGTTTTTAGGAAACCCGGAAGATCCCTTAGGATGGGATCGTCAGCCTCTATGAGAGGTTTAACCCACTCCAAAGCTCCTCCTCTAAAGCATGATAAGAGATAACGAACAGCAGAGAGGTTTAACCCACTCCAAAGCTCCTCCTCTAAAGCATGATAAGAGATAACGAACAGCAGAAGTAGGAGTTATCTTCATATTATGTGAGAAGTCCATTTTAGCGAGGAATTGCTGAGCAATTGGTCGGAGCTGGGCCAAATCTCCATCGAAGTATGGAGTGTTAGGAGTATCATCAGACATGCCCGGCGGGCCTTGGGCATCAAATTGGCTCGACTGACCTCGAGCACCACAAACTTTCAATGAGCCCCAAGCGCCCTTGCCGCTAGATGAGCCCCCGGCATCGGACTCGCCTAAGGAGACCGGGACTCCTGGATCCACAACCTCAGAGGCAACACCGAGAACCCCAAGATCGGGGAAGATGTCACTAGAAATCCCGGCTGAGACTGATGTCAGGGATTCTTTTTTCGGAGTTATGCCTCCCAAGGCCTCATCAGGAGCAATGACCTCCATAACTCCATGTGGGGTTAAGTTCCCCAAGACCCTCTTAGGGGCGACTGTTTCAAGGACCCCCTCTGGGATTATGCCACTTGAAGCCCCTTTTGAGGGAAAAACCTGAGACTCCTCTACAGGACTTAGCAACTCCAACATTGAAAGAACGTTGAGCTCCCTGACTGGAAGACTAGCATCCAACGTCTTTCTGTCTGGAATCTTTGTGGATGAATTCCACATTCCCGTCTGATTCCGTACCACAACATGGGGCGCTCTAGTCCTAGGACCCCAGTTGTAAGTCTGAGCGCTACGTATGTGGGGGGTGTGGTCAGGTTCCTCCTGCTTAGAGGAGACAGGTATAGATGTAACCTCCTGATACCACTTGGATTGAGGAAAATCCTTCCCGGTACCACCACCAGGTCTGCGCAATTCGCAATACTGGAGAAAGTGGCCTGATTCCCCACAATACAGACATAGGTTAAAGTTTTTACGCCGTCGCCGCTCTTCGGGTGTGAGCCTTGGCCTTAAAAAACTTCTATGTCCCTTCTGAATCTCCTGATCTGAAGTTTGACCGACTACCCCCTTAGCCAGGGTCTCCCTAGGAGCTGGTTGAGCCCCAAAAACCTCAGACAGATCCAGGAAAATTTGGGTTAACAGATCTTGCAATTGCAGAAATGACTGCTGTAGACCCTTAACCCGCTCAGGTTTTAATTCTGTAAAGGCCGTATTTAAGGCCATCAAGGAAGCTTGCAAGGCCTGCATGATAAGTACAGCAATGAAACAAACAGATAAGACCAACTGGGCAAGCTAAATAAAGCAAAACCCTGTAACGGGCAAAATGCGGGAAGAAAAAAAAATCTTAATATGAACAAATCTATAAGTCCCGCAACCAATCAAAAACACCCAAATCACCTTGAAACAAAATTTTATATATGCATGTATACCTATGACTACTGCGAACACATGCATATATCGGTATGGCCAGTGATAATGTTACGGACTTGGGGGTTACCCACCGTGGAAATCCAGAGACAGTACGTGAGGATGCAGGAGGCAGGGAGTTGGAGATCAGGCGTGAGCCCGTAGCCGGGACCGCTGGTTAGAACGGCCACAGCGAAACCCTACACTGACTCTGTTGAGTCCCCCGGGCAGATGGAATACCCCTGCGGTAGTGCTAGGCTTCGCCTGTAGCCGCCGCGTTCGAAGGAGCCGGTTAAGCCTGCTCCGACCCCGATGCAGCCAGGTGTTATGTGGTGACAAGGGGTGAGCGATCGCCAGGGGGTATCTCAAAAGGCAGATCTAACTAACGGGCCTACCTGAAAAAAACCCTGACTAACCGGCACCAGGCCAAGGACGGGACAGCGCGACCGAGTCGCAAACACCAGAACAAAGCAACAATAGGGTGCCACCAAACCAACACACGCCAACATAAAAATAGTACTCTTAAAGTGACGGTACCCCAAAACAGACGTAAACCCACAGTTGTGGGCCTCTCCGAACCACGGAGAGCAGAACCAGGATAATAATGATTATAACTAAGGAGGAAGGGCCGCTTGCCCGTAGGAATAAAGAATAAGGAACCAGGCTCCACTGGAGCACTTACGTGACCGGCCCAAGACTGGACACTGACCGCAGCAATCGGGCGGCTGGATAACGGCTGGACTACAGCTGTACAGTGACCGCAGTGAGACGGCAGCTGGACAATGGCTGCACCACGGCTGGAGGTCCCTGGACTAGGACAGCAAGGGGACAATGATATTTGATCCAGACTGCAGCAGGATAGTACACTTGACTGGACCCAGACAACACAGGACAAGACTGTAAACAGGACCCAGACTGAAGTGAGAAGGACTCCGACAGAATCCAGACTGAATGGAACAGGAGCAGGAGCAGGACCTAGGACCAGAGAGCAGTATATCTGCAGCTAACAGCAAGCTATCACTGGCAGAGATCCCCAGGAGAGCATGGCTTAAAAAGGCCTCAGGTGATTGAAACAGCTGGTGAATCTCCAGGCTGCTCCTGATTAACGAGCTAATACCTCACAGCCTGTGAATAATAGCTCAAAGAACACAGGGCTGTAACTACCACTGGAGGTCACCAGTGAGTCAAAAGCCAAACAGAAACAAAACAGATTGAACCATAAAACCTGGCTCCTGACAAACAGGTAACATGAAGAGGGCAAAGGAAAGACGAGATCTGAAATGCCTTTATCTGAATGCTAGGAGTTTAACTGGTAAAATGGGGGAACTAGAGACCCTAGTTTTTGAGGAAGGTTTTGATCTCATGGGTATTACCGAAACTTGGTGGGATGAATCACATGAGTGGGAGGATAACATAGAAGGTTATAGTCTGTTTAGAAAAAAACAGATTATGTAGAAGGGGAGGAGGGTTTGTTTATATGTAAAACCATACATAAGGGAAGACATAGACGAGAGCACAATGGAGTCGGTAGAATCGGTCTGGGGAGAAATCACAGGTAATATTAAAGGGGATAAAAACTTATAGTAGGAACATGTTATAAACCAGCCAACATAAATACGGAGGAGGAAAAAGACCTCTTGCTACAGGTGGGAAAAGCGGCCAGCTTAGGGGACATTATTATTATGGGGGACTAACTACCCAGAAATACATTGGAAGGATAGGTCAGGTAGTACCACTAGGGGAAATGTTTTATTGGATGCCCTAAATGACCACTATTTATATCAATTTATTGTCCAACCAGAAATAACAATATCCTGGATCTCTTGATAAGCAACAATGGGGACATTGTTACTAACATAACCATAAGGGAGACATTGGGGAACAGTGATCACATTTTATTTAGATTTGAAGGTACTTGTGTACTAGCACGGCGCCAGAAGCGTGGCGAGCGCAGCGAGGGGACGCGTATTACTTTACATGTATTCCGCGTCCCTCGTGGGGCTCGCTGCGTTCGCCACACTATATAAAATCAACTCCACGCCGACGTGGATAGTGAGGGTATGAAAAGGTCGTAGGACGCGTACCGCCGCCCCTCGCGGGCTCGCTGCGCTCGCCACGCTTCGGGTTCATAGTGGGGGTGCATTTAACATTGTAAGCCCCCATTAGGACGCTTATACAATTTTAAATCGCATACCATTGTATATGCGATACAATGCCATACAATTCGATGGTATACAATTTAAAATTGTATAACATCGGCTACCATCGCATGCCTTATGGTCTGCAATGCGATGGGCGACGTGATAGTACACAAGTACCGATTTTAACAAAGATAATTATATTGGAGCAACTAGGTCCTTAAATTTCAGAAAAGCAAACGTTGGTAAGTTTGAGGAGTCCATAAAGGATAACTACTGTAAAAGAACAAATGTCAGAAGGAAACCGATGTGGCTGAACAGCAAAGTCAAATGTGAAATAGCTAATAAAAAGAGGGCGTTCAAAACGTTTAAACAAGATGGGACACCCAAATCATGTGCCGCATATAAAGGATGTAATAACAAATGTAAAAATACAATCACGATGGATAAATTAGAGACTGAACGTAAAATAGGAAATTCTGCTGTAGAGAAGGACTTGGGGGTCATCATAGATCAGTGGTTCCCAACCTTTTTTCTCTCCCGTACCCCTATATTAGGCTTTTCATTGATGAGTACCCCTTCTCTTAATTTAAAATATAGACAGTCCTTATGAGTGGAGTGGAAGTGAGCGGTATGCGTACCCTTATGCATGTCCTTATATTAAGGAGTAGCAGACAGGAATCATTCCCTTCTCTGTCTGGCCGCTGGTTGTGTATTGTCTCCAGGGTTCCCACTTACACCTGTAGGATTAATGCCGCTGCTTCTTCCACCCGTGTCAGTGCAGGGCAGAGGATCACTGATGTCTGAGGGCAGCACGGGAGGCTCCCATTAGATTGCTGATCAGGCAAAAGCACAATGAGATGCTGAAAACAGAACCATAAGTGACACAACATTGTTCTTCTCCATAGCAATGGGTCTTCTTCTGCCATCAAAATACTTTTTTTCATCTTCCGTCATTACCAATATTAATTTCAAGTACCCCCAACTGGTCTGCAGAGTACTGCAGTTTCTCTACCAGGTTGGGAACCACTGTCATAGATGATAAATTGTGTAATAGTGCACACTGCTCAAGTGCAGCAGCAAAAGCAAACCGGGCACTGGGATGCAATAAAAGGGGATTCAAGGGATGCCAATGTAATAGTGCCTCTTTGCAAGGCATTGGTGAGACCACACTTGGAATATTGTGTTCAGTTTTGGGCTCCGCACCTTAGGAAGGACATAAATGAATTGGAACAGGTACAGAGAAGGGCGACTAAGCTAGTAACAGGTCTGGAATCACTACAATACAAAGATACTGTAGGTTATACCAGGCTGAATATGGAGAAACGGAGGCTGAGAGGTGATATGATTACTATGTACTAATACAGGATTGGGAATCATATGGAACTGGGAGATGATTGGTCAGTAACAGGCCTATACTTAGGACACGCGTCATGTACTGAGGCTCGAGGAAAATAAATTCCATACTGCATTAAGAAGAGGATTCTTCACTATTAGAGCAGTAACATCCTGGAACTCATTGCCGGTGGGGGACGATTACAGCAACTACTGTTACTGAATTTACATCAAACGTGGATACAGCCACTAAGGGAATCTTATAGATATGACTTACTCATGTCAGTAGCTACACGTTACATAGGTCGAACTCGATGGACTAACATCTTTTTTCAGCCTTAATTACTATGGGGGTTATTCTAGTTCATTCTTTCTGACAAAATCCTTCTTAGATGGACAAAACCATGTACACTGCAGGGGGGGCAGATGTAACTTGTGCAGAGAGAATTAGAATTGGGTGGGGTTTTTCTTCAAAGTGAGATCTATATTGCAGTGTAAAATCATGCAGTCAGTATTTACCCTGCACAGAAACAAAATAACTCACCCAAATCTAATTCTCTCTGCACATGTTACATCTGCCCCCCTGCAGTGCACATGGTTTTGTCCATCTAAGAAGGATTTTGTCAGAAAGAATGAACTAGAATAAACCCCTATGTTACTATGTTGGATAGAACTCAGAGGATCAGAAATTTCAATGTTTGGCTAAGGAATTGGTGCAACGAGGAGAGATTTGGATTGTTAGGTCAAAGTCAAGCTACCTGGCAAGACAGAGCCTTATATAAAAGTGATGGCCTGCACCCATCTTCAAGGGGAACGAGAATACTAAGGCCCTTATTCTGATCGGTGCGGATATTCCCGCTTGCGTACGGGCCGCCGATGTTTATCGTCTGCGCATGTGCAGAGGTCACTCTGCGCATGTGCAGGCGATTTCGCCGCATGGATTCTTTATACGCCGCACAGGGGGCGTAGAGGGGCGTGAGGGGCTACTTAGCCTCATTACCCTATGCATACGCCCCGCGTTTCATGGGCGTTCCCATGCAAACGCGGGGCGTATGCATGGTAATGAGGCCGTGACGCGTGGGTATGGGGCGGGCATCTGACATCGCCGGATGTCAGCTGCCCGCCCCCATACAAGATTTCACACTGACAAGTGTCCGTGTGGTCTTGTGTTGCGGGACCTGGTGGAGCGTGCGGCCCTGCATTCGATGTTCAGCGACCATCGAATGCAGGGGCTGCTCCCACCATGGAGGAGGCGTATCCCCGTCCACATTCATGCGGACCGCCACATATCCGCATACGGACGGAGGTGGCGATCCGTATGGAAGGCGGGGATTCGCCAAGACGGACATCACCGCATATTTCTGATCGGGCCGCACCGATCAGAATAAGGGCCCAAGTGAGACGTTTGGAAGCTTCATCAGCAACTATTTAAACTAGCAGAGGGGGGCAGTGACCCAAATAAGAATGAAGAAATCTGCTCCCCCAACCTAGAGGTATTGTCTCTGCAGGCAAATAGCACAGGAAGCCTATCCACTGCAACAGAAGATAATGCCGATCAAAACCCAATAGATATAGGGGCGCATTTATCAATATAGAGCGATGCCGGCGCGATCGCCAAACATCACATTGCGGTGTTGAGCTATACCGCCGGGATGTATCATTATAAGGGCGCAGGGACAGGGCTCCGAAAGGAGCCAGTCCCTGCGAAGCCCTGACCCGAAAGCCGGGGGGTCTGCGCATGTTCAGTAATGCGCTGACCCCCCTGTGACCCCGCTGACTGCACTGCCGCTTGGGCAGTGGATTCTACACCCAGCCATCGATCAGTGGCTACTCGGTCATGTATCGGTTATTTGTTCAGCTCAATGTAGTAAAAAAAAAAAATGGCAAAAAATGGTTGTAAAACAAATTATGCTTCTTTATTATCAAATCACCCCTTCTTTCAAAGCGAACCACCGCCCCGCGCAAAAGATCCGGATCTTTTCACTGATCGATCCACTGGATCCCAGCTCTCGTTAGTGACCCGTTTTGACCATCTCTAGTTTGGTGGAGTGGGGGGGGCGGCAGCTCAGACTGCCTGACAGTAGGATCAGAGGGAAGCCCTATTGACTCCACCATGGCACAGCGCTGGTAGCACAGGGCTCCTGCAGGTAGCATACACCCGTACAGGGAATGTTGGCTGATTACTGACCACACTGCCATTGTGAGGGGGTAGCATAGGCACAAGGATGGGCGTGGCTGTCGGGAATGTGGGCGTGGTTGGAAGGACACATCATTATGGCTGCGCTCTGCTATATACACTGGTAAAGTACAGCGGTGGGCGGGGCTACGATGATGGGATTCAGTGGCAAATGTGAAAGGTTGACATTCACATGGTCGGCGTGAGTGTTTTTTGCTGTCATTGTCGACACCTGAGCAGGCAGATCCCCAGACAGTGTACCGCACCCCCTCACATGACTCCAGGCGGGCCCCCGGCCCCCGCTCCGCAAACGCTGCGCTCCATTCAAATAAGAGTCCAAATAATTGGTCTTTTCATTCGTCTACCTGCTACTTTATCTCTCTCCAAGTCTTAGGGGCTGATTCACACCTGCTTGCACCTTCTGGCGATGGTTGGGGTCTGCACGCCCATAGACACGCTTCTGTTCCCCTGCATGACATTGTGTAGATACGTTCAGCCGCTGAGTTACCACTGGGTGTCGGGCAGGGGAGACGGAATCATCCGATGGTAAGTAACCATCGAATGGTCCTAATCTGTGCAGGCGCTAGCAAACGGATATTTACCCGTACACATCTGTTCGCAGCCCTGCGTGCATTCGCCGGGCAGCAAGGCTCCGAGCACAGGCAGCAGGCCGGTCTGAATCACCCATAGACCCATGTTCTAGTAAGTAGGGATGGCCATCAATGATCGATGTTCCCAAAACATCGATGGTTGGGCATCGATAGTGGATGGTTGAATAGTTATATGCCATCGGTGGATGGCTTCCGATGGTAAAAGTTGTGGGCGCATGCGCACTGCGTGCGCAGCGTCATTGCGTCCAGCGGCATCGCTGCGTGCGGCCCGCCCCGCCGGAAGGTGCGCACATGAGCAAAAGAAACTTAAACTGGATTGACGGCTAATGTTTCTTCTGCGCATGCGTGCGGATCCCGGCCGAGCAGGCTGCCCGCAGCGACCCTGCCCGCTGCTCTGCGCATGCGCGGCTAAGCGATGGCAGGAACCATCGATGGTGTGAGATAGAATGGTTTATAGCCATCGATGGTTCCTGCTCTAGAAGTCATCGATGGAAACCATCGATGGGGATGTGCCGATGGCCATCCCTATATCATTCTGGAAGAGATGCCCCTATTGGGACTCAGGAGGCGTCACCTCATTCAGGGGCGGGGACTGGAGTGGGCAGCTCCGCCTACATAGTCAGGGGCGTGGTAAAGGCGGGCGTGTCACATCGCTTAGGGGCGGGGCATAAAGTAAGGGCCGTCGCATTCAGACCACTGTGCCTAAACACATGGGCGGGGTTCCGGACACAGGGGCGGGGTCTGGGTGGGCCTACGGACACAGGGACGGTATTTGGGCGGGTCTCCTCGCCCGCAACCCACGGAGGACATGTCCGCCATGAATGGACACGTGACAGCGCGGCGTCTGCTCCCAGCATGCAGCGCTCTGTGACGTCACACAGCGGAAGTACAGCAGCTGCATGAGGAGGAATAACAGTGAGTAATACTCGTCCTGCTCCGGTATATTACCCCAAGTGACGTCACTGGCCGCGTACTGCGTGACGTCATTACTCAGAGTGTTGCTAAACATTTGTGTACACTGAAATCATTACTGGGCGAGGGGACACTG
Organism: Crinia signifera; assembly: GCF_055691185.1. Lineage (NCBI taxonomy): Eukaryota > Metazoa > Chordata > Amphibia > Anura > Myobatrachidae > Crinia > Crinia signifera. The sequence goes on along the minus strand of NC_139221.1, from coordinate 3,399,696 downwards.
CCGGGGGTACGGTGCAGGTGAGGGGGACACTGCCGGGGGTCCGGTACAGGTGAGGGGGGACACTGCCGGGGGTACGGTACAGGTGAGGGGGACACTGCCGGGGGTACGGTACAGGTGAGGGGGACACTGCCGGGGGTACGGTGCAGGTGAGAGGGGACACTGCCGGGGGTACGGTGCAGGTGAGGGGGGACACTGCCGGGGGTACGGTACAGGTGAGGGGGACACTGCCGGGGGTACGGTGCAGGTGAGGGGGGACACTGCCGGGGGTACGGTACAGGTGAGGGGGGACACTGCCGGGGGTACGGTACAGGTGAGGGGGACACTGCCGGGGGTACGGTACAGGTGAGGGGGACACTGCCGGGGGTACGGTACAGGTGAGGGGGACACTGCCGGGGGTACGGTACAGGTGAGGGGGACACTGCCGGGGGTACGGTACAGGTGAGGGGGGACACTGCCGGGGGTACGGTGCAGGTGAGAGGGGACACTGCCGGGGGTACGGTACAGGTGAGAGGGGACACTGCCGGGGGTACGGTACAGGTGAGGGGGACACTGCCGGGGGTACGGTACAGGTGAGGGGGACACTGCTGGGGGTACGGTACAGGTGAGGGGGTCACTGCCGGGGGTACGGTACAGGTGAGGGCGACACTACAGGTGAGGGGGTCGCTGCTGGGGGTACGGTACAGGTGAGGGAGGACACTGCCGGGGGTACGGTACAGGTGAGGGTGACGCTGCCGGGGGTCCGGTACAGGTGAGGGGGACGCTGCCGGGGGTCCGGTACAGGTGAGGGGGTCGCTGCTGGGGGTACGGTACAGGTGAGGGGGTCGCTGCTGGGGGTACGGTACAGGTGAGGGAGGACACTGCCGGGGGTACGGTACAGGTGAGGGTGACGCTGCCGGGGGTCCGGTACAGGTGAGGGGGACGCTGCCGGGGGTCCGGTACAGGTGAGGGGGTCGCTGCTGGGGGTACGGTACAGGTGAGGGAGGACACTGCCGGGGGTACGGTACAGGTGAGGGCGACACTACAGGTGAGGGGGACACTGCCGGGGGTACGGTGCAGGTGAGGTACACATGAGGGGACAGTACGGGCGGTGGCATGGTGTGCGCGAGGGCCTCCAGTAACGGGTGGTACACAGGGGACAGTACGGGCGGCGCTATGGTGTGCGCGAGGGGCTCCAGTAACGTGTGGTACACATGAGGGGACAGTACGGGCGGCGCTATGGTGTGCGCGAGGGGCTCCAGTAACGTGTGGTACACATGAGGGGACAGTACAGGGGGGCGGCGGCACGGTGTGCGCGAGGTGCTCCAGTAACGTGTAGTACACATGAGGGGACAGTACGGGGGGTGGCACGGTGTGCGCGACGGGCTCCAGTAACGTGTAGTACACATGAGGACAGTACGGGGGTGGCACAGTGTGCGCGAGGGGCTCCAGTAACATGTAGTACACATGAGGGGACAGTTTGGGCGGCGGCACTGTCCCCTCATTTGTACTACACGTTACTGGAGCGATGGGCTCCAGTAATGTGTAGTACACATGAGGGGACAGTACGGGCGGCGGTACGGTGTGCGTGAGTGGCTCCAGTAACGTGTAGTACACATGAAAGGACAGTACGGGGGTGGCACGGTGTGCGCGAGGGGCTCCAGTAACGTGTAGTACACATGAGGGGACAGTACGGGGGTGGCACGGTGTGCGCGAGGGGCTCCAGTAACGTGTAGTACACATGAGGACATTACGGGGGGTGGCACGGTGTGCGCGAGGGGCTCCAGTAACGTGTAGTACACATGAGAGGACAGTACGGGGGTGGCACGGTGTGCGCGAGGGGCTCCAGTAACGTGTAGTACACATGAGGGGACAGTATGGGGGTGGCACGGTGTGCGCGAGGGGCTCCAGTAAAGTGTAGTACACATGAGGGGACAGTATGCGTGGCACGCTGTGCGCGAGGGGCTCCAGTAACGTGTAGTACACATGAGAGGACAGTACGGGGGTGGCACGGTGTGCGCGAGGGGCTCCAGTAACGTGTAGTACACATGAGGGGACAGTATGGGGGTGGCACGGTGTGCGCGAGGGGCTCCAGTAAAGTGTAGTACACATGAGGGGACAGTATGCGTGGCACGCTGTGCGCGAGGGGCTCCAGTAACGTGTAGTACACATGAGGGGGTGGCACGGTGTGCGCGAGGGGCTCCAGTAACGTGTAGTACACATGAGAGGACAGTACGGGGGTGGCACGGTGTGCGCGACGGGGTCCAGTAACGTGTAGTACACATGAGAGGACAGTTTGGGGGTGGCACGGTGTGCGCCAGTGGCTCCAGTAACGTGTAGTACACATGAGAGGACAGTACAGGGGTGGCACAGTGTGCGCGAGGGGCTCCAGTAACATGTAGTACACATGAGGGGACAGTTTGGGCAGCGGCACTGTCCCCTCATGTGTACTACACGTTACTGGAGCGAGGGGCTCCAGTAACGTGTAGTACACATGAGGGGACAGTACGGGGGTTGCACGGTGTGCGCGAGGGGCTCCAGTAACGTGTAGTACACATGAGGGGACAGTACGGGGGTTGCACGGTGTGCGCGAGGGGCTCCAGTAACGTGTAGTACACATGAGAGGACAGTACGGGGGTGGCACGGTGTGCGCGAGGGGCTCCAGTAACGTGTAGTACACATGAGAGGACAGTACGGGGGTGGCACGGTGTGCGCGAGGGGCTCCAGTAACGTGTAGTACACATGAGGGGACAGTATGCGTGGCACAGTGTGCGCGAGGGGCTCCAGTAACGTGTAGTACACATGAGGGGACAGTATGGGGGGTGGCACGCTGTGCGCGAGGGGCTCCAGTAACGTGTAGTACACATGAGGGGACAGTATGGGGGGTGGCACGCTGTGCGCGAGGGGCTCCAGTAATGTGTAGTACACATGAGGGGACAGTACGGGGGTGGCACGGTGTGCGCGAGGGGCTCCAGTAACGTGTAGTACACATGAGAGGACAGTACGGGGGTGGCACGGTGTGTGCGAGGGGCTCCAGTAACGTGTAGTACACATGAGAGGACAGTACGGGGGTGGCACAGTGTGCGCGAGGGGCTCCAGTAACATGTAGTACACATGAGGGGACAGTTTGGGCGGCGGCACTGTCCCCTCATGTGTACTACACGTTACTGGAGCGAGGGGCTCCAGTAACGTGTAGTACACATGAGGGGACAGTACGGGCGGCGGTACGGTGTGCGCGAGTGGCTCCAGTAACGTGTAGTACACATGAAAGGACAGTACGGGGGTGGCACGGTGTGCGCGAGGGGCTCCAGTAACGTGTAGTACACATGAGAGGACATTACGGGGGGTGGCACGGTGTGCGTGAGGGGCTCCAGTAACGTGTAGTACACATGAGAGGACAGTACGGGGGTGGCACGGTGTGCGCAAGGGGCTCCAGTAACGTGTAGTACACATGAGAGGACAGTACGGGGGTAGCCCGGTGTGCGCGAGGGGCTCCAGTAACATGTAGTGCACATGAGAGGACAGTACGGGGGTGGCACGGTGTGCGCGAGGGGCTCCAGTAACGTGTAGTACACATGAGGGGACATTATGCGTGGCACGCTGTGCGCGAGGGGCTCCAGTAACGTGTAGTACACATGAGGGGACAGTATGCGTGGCACAGTGTGCGCGAGGGGCTCCAGTAACGTGTAGTACACATGAGGGGACAGTATGGGGGGTGGCACGCTGTGCGCGAGGGGCTCCAGTAACGTGTAGTACACATGAGGGGACAGTATGGGGGGTGGCACGCTGTGCGCGAGGGGCTCCAGTAATGTGTAGTACACATGAGGGGACAGTACGGGGGTGGCACGGTGTGCGCGAGGGGCTCCAGTAATGTGTAGTACACATTAGAGGACAGTACGGGGGCGGCACGGTGTGCGCGAGGGGCTCCAGTAACGTGTAGTACACATGAGAGGACAGTACGGGGGTGGCACGGTGTGTGCGACGGGGTCCAGTAACGTGTAGTACACATGAGGGGACAGTACGGGGGGTGGCACGGTGTGTGCGAGGGGCTCCAGTAACGTGTAGTACACATGAGAGGACAGTACGGGGGTGGCACAGTGTGCGCGAGGGGCTCCAGTAACATGTAGTACACATGAGGGGACAGTTTGGGCGGCGGCACTGTCCCCTCATGTGTACTACACGTTACTGGAGCGAGGGGCTCCAGTAACGTGTAGTACACATGAGGGGACAGTACGGGCGGCGGTACGGTGTGCGCGAGTGGCTCCAGTAACGTGTAGTACACATGAAAGGACAGTACGGGGGTGGCACGGTGTGCGCGAGGGGCTCCAGTAACGTGTAGTACACATGAGAGGACATTACGGGGGGTGGCACGGTGTGCGTGAGGGGCTCCAGTAACGTGTAGTACACATGAGAGGACAGTACGGGGGTGGCACGGTGTGCGCAAGGGGCTCCAGTAACGTGTAGTACACATGAGAGGACAGTACGGGGGTAGCCCGGTGTGCGCGAGGGGCTCCAGTAACATGTAGTACACATGAGAGGACAGTACGGAGGTGGCACGGTGTGCGCGAGGGGCTCCAGTAACGTGTAGTACACATGAGGGGACAGTACGGGGGTGGCACGGTGTGCGCGAGGGGCTCCAGTAACGTGTAGTACACATGAGAGGACAGTACGGGGGTGGCACGGTGTGCGCGAGGGGCTCCAGTAACGTGTAGTACACATGAGGGGACATTATGCGTGGCACGCTGTGCGCGAGGGGCTCCAGTAACGTGTAGTACACATGAGGGGACAGTATGCGTGGCACAGTGTGCGCGAGGGGCTCCAGTAACGTGTAGTACACATGAAGGGACAGTATGGGGGGGTGACACGCTGTGCGCGAGGGGCTCCAGTAACGTGTAGTACACATGAGGGGACAGTATGGGGGGTGGCACGCTGTGCGCGAGGGGCTCCAGTAACGTGTAGTACACATGAGAGGACAGTACGGGGGTGGCACGGTGTGCGCGACGGGGTCCAGTAACGTGTAGTACACATGAGGGGACAGTACGGGGGGTGGCACGGTGTGTGCGAGGGGCTCCAGTAACGTGTAGTACACATGAGAGGACAGTACGGGGGTGGCACAGTGTGCGCGAGGGGCTTCAGTAACATGTAGTACACATGAGAGGACAGTACGGAGGTGGCACGATGTGCGCGAGGGGCTCCAGTAACGTGTAGTACACATGAGGGGACAGTATGCGTGGCACAGTGTGCGCGAGGGGCTCCAGGAACGTGTAGTAAACGTGAGAGGACAGTACGGGGGGTGGCACGCTGTGCGCGAGAGGCTCCAGTAACGTGTAGTACACATGAGGGGACAGTATGGGGGGTGGCACGCTGTGCGCGAGGGGCTCCAGTAACGTGTAGTACACATGAGAGGACAGTACGGGGGTGGCACGGTGTGCGCGACGGGGTCCAGTAACGCGTAGTACACATGAGGGGACAGTACGGGGGGTGGCACGGTGTGTGCGAGGGGCTCCAGTAACGTGTAGTACACATGAGAGGACAGTACGGGGGTGGCACAGTGTGCGCGAGGGGCTCCAGTAACGTGTAGTACACATGAGAGGACAGTACGGAGGTGGCACGGTGTGCGCGAGGGGCTCAGTAACGCGTAGTACACATGAGGGGACAGTATGCGTGGCACAGTGTGCGCGAGGGGCTCCAGTAACGTGTAGTACACGTGAGAGGACAGTACGGGGGGTGGCACGCTGTGCGCGAGAGGCTCCAGTAACGTGTAGTACACATGAGGGGACAGTACGGGTTTGGCATGGTGTGCGCGAGGGGCTCCAGTAACGTGTAGTACATATGAGAGGACAGTACGGGGGTGGCACAGTGTGCGCGACGGGGTCCAGTAACGTGTAGTACACATGAGAGGACAGTACGGGGTGGCACGGTGTGCGCGAGGGGCTCCAGTAACTTGTAGTACACATGAGGGGACAGTATGTGTGGCACAGTGTGCGCGAGGGGCTCCAGTAACGTGTAGTACACATGAGGGGACAGTACGGGGGTGGCCCGCTGTGCGCGTGGGGCTCCAGTAACGTGTAGTACACATGAGGGGACGGTACGGGGGCGGCACGCTGTGCGCGAGGGGCTCCAGTAACGTATAGTACACATGAGAGGACGGTACGGAGGTGGCACGGTGTGCGCGAGGGGCTCCAGTAACGTATAGTACACATGAGAGGACAGTACGGAGGTGGCACGGTGTGCGCGAGGGGCTCCAGTAATGGGTAGTACACATGAGATGACAGTACGGAGGTGGCACGGTGTGCGCGAGGGGCTCCAGTAATGGGTAGTACACATGAGGGGACAGTATGCGTGAGGGGCTCCAGTAACGTGTAGTACACATGAGAGGACAGTACGGGGGTGGCACGGTGTGCGCGAGGGGCTCCAGTAACGTGTAGTACACATGAGGGGACAGTATGCGTGAGGGGCTCCAGTAACGTGTAGTACACATGAGGGGACAGTATGCGTGAGGGGCTCCAGTAACGTGTAGTACAAATGAGTCACCCTGGTTTCTGTTCCTTCCTCCGCAGTGTAACCTCCATGGCTCTTATTGAAGGTGTTGATGATGAGGTCACACTCCTCTGTGCGCTAATCCTGCTATTTGCTGTCATCGCCTTGGCATGGATTTCTACCCACACGTCTGAGCGAGGTCCAGCACATTTATCATCTCAGCACAGATCAGACGGAATCGCAGCGGAGCAGGAAGTGGAGAGAGAAGCCACCAGCGGTGCCACCTTATGTACCAATGCACCCTCTGTCCCACATACTGACCAGGTCTCTCCTGCGGACTCCCATGTTACTGGGGAACCTACTCAGTGTACGGACTCACACTACCAGGAAGCTACATCACCTGATAATGAGTCACCCACCCTGAGGCACAGGGGACCCCAAACAGAGAGCCCTCCCTCTGACGGTGTGGAAACAATAACTCTGCGCTTGAAATTCCTGAATGACACAGAGCGTGTGGTGACCGTGCGGACGTCTGATACTGTCCTAAGCATCAAGCGGTTAGTACAATATAGCCACACATATATGGGAATTCTATTCCTCCCATCTCATCACGTCTCAGTGCTGTCTCATACCTTCCCCGTGTTCTCTGACGCACTTACACGGTCCTGTGGGGTCCCTGCTGGCCCTTCCTGGTGGTCCTGTGGGGTCCCTGCTGGCCCTTCCTGGTGGTCCTGTGGGGTCCCTGCTGGCCCTTCCTGGTGGTCCTGTGGGGTCCCTGCTGGCCCTTCCTGGTGGTCCTGTGGGGTCCCTGCTGGCCCTTCCTCGTGGTCCTGTGGGGTCCCTGCTGGCCCTTCCTCGTGGTCCTGTGGGGTCCCTGCTGGCCCTTCCTCGTGGTCCTGTGGGGTCCCTTCCTTGGGGTCCTGTGGGGTCTTCTGATGGCCCTTCCTTGGGGTCCTGTGGGGTTCCTGCTGGCCCTTCCTCGCTACCCTCAGGGACCACTACTGTAATATTTCTCCTGGGCTCGCAAATATAAGTAAGTGGAGACTTTGCGGGCTCCGGGATGGAGGCAGGGCAGGGGTGCCTCCTGTTTTATTAGTTATTTGCCAGCGTCTTACTGTGACAGACCAATGGGCGACATCTGTGATACGAGCTGGTCACGTTTGCCGCCTCTTGAATTGGGGCTTACCGATCAGGCTGCCCGCTGTCCTGTGCCCCACGTCCGGAATGCTCCCCTCACACCACATTATTATCTCTGCTAGTTTTGATGCTATGTATAATCATCGACGGAACAATCTGTCCACAAATAAAAAACTTAAATGTCAACTTCTTTTACGCTGCACAAACAGGTTTGAATTGGAATGACAGATCTTCAGGCAAAGGGGGAAATTTACTAAGCTCTATTCGTAAAAAAATAGGTGTATTCATATACAGAAATACTCCTATCTTTGACAAATTCGTATTTCCGGGATTTACTATTCTGAAAATACGTCTATTCGTATTCATGGCGCATTTCGTATTTCTATTTACAAATACGAATGTATACGCCATTGATAGAATACGAATAGGAATCACCATTCAAAAGAATGGTGATTCCTAATTTACTAAGCGGCCGTAGTTTCAATACCGCCACTAATTACTGGTACAATACGCCTGGAAAATATACTTCATTTTCCTAGTGTATTTGGCAGAAGCCTGCATGGATCAGTCACATCAGTCAGATCTGTGCAGGCTTCAGTGTAAAATAAATAAATTATTATTTCTCCTTCATCCACTAGGTGTCACTGGAGTTACACTGGGGAATAGAAGGCGACCACAGGGAGCATGAGCACTTTAAATAAAAGATTAGAGTGGCTAACTCCTCCCCTTCTACTTCCCCTCCAGGTCAGTCTTAGTTTGTGCCCGAAAGGGAGCGGACACACACTAGTGTGCTCTCAGAGCACATCAAAGAACGGAGCTACCGCGTGGTACTCCCAGCAGCCCCGGCTATCCCCAGCGCTCTCTGAGACACGCGCGGCGGCCATCTTTTTTACAATGGCGCCGCTGCGATAAGACTGTGGGAAGCTCCTGTACCGCTGCAGCCCCACCAAAGGCTTCAAGTACATCGCTGATCCTGGTGACAGTCCTGCTATAAGCTCTCCCGGTACTGTGAGTTACAGTGGGGGGTTGAGAGCTTAGAGAGAGATAGTTGGGCTGTGTTAAAAACTAAGGCTATAGCGCTCCCTGGTTACAGACCATAGCGCTGTTCAAACCCTGTGGCAGCTCCTTTCCTTCACTATCTCTCCTATCCAGTCCTTCTACCTGGACTAATCTATACCTACTCTCCCTTGGGTGTGTGGTAGTGTGTGGATTTTCTGTGACATATATATACAATGGCAGGGGGAAGCTCCAAGAGAATTGCCTGTAAGACTTGCAATGCTAAGTTTACCCCTTCAGCCCCTGGGGATCTTAACTGTGAAAAATGCACTGTTAATCCCTCTGTGTCACAAACCCCAGTGGACCCACCTTTCTGGGCCTCACAACTAACTGAGGTTATGTCCCGTTTATCCTCTGAGTTAACACAGTCTCAGAGAGATAGAGAGACCTCTAGGAACCAGCAGAGTGACTTAAGGCCGCCATACACTATGCGATTTGGCCCCGATTTCACCCGATCCAGATGGATCAGGCAGTGAAATCGGACCAAATCGCAGGTTTTGACACCCGGTCCGACCCGATGTGCGGTCCCGTGCGCATCGGGTCCGAGTCGGGACGTCGGACCGGCTGCACATAAGATAAATCTTATGTGCAGCCGTGGGGACTCTGAGGGGGGCGGCAGGGGGAGCTGGAGCAGGGAGCTGTCATGCTCCGTCCGGGTAGGGGGGGGACACGCCGCTAGTAGTGCGGACGCTGCGTGGGACACAGGCAGCAGTGACATAGAGCCGGGCGAGGGGAGCCAGGAGCTGTCAGCACTGAAAAAAAAAAAAAAAGCCCATACAATGAATGGGCAGCTTGTAATTGGCTGAGCGCTCTCTCAGCCTGTCAGCAATTTTTTCAGTACTGACAGCTCCCGGCTCCCCCCGCGTGGCTCTATGTTACTGCCGCCTGTGTCCCCCGCAGCGTCCGCACTACTAGCAGCGTGCGTCCGTCCCCCCAGGCGCCTTGCAGCACCCACCGCCCGCCACCTCGATGTCCCCGGCCCCCCTGCTCGTTCCACATTGCAGCTCCCCGGGAGTTGCAAACGATACATCGCATGCGATGTATCATTTGCAAAACTTAGCACATCAAGTGCCAAATCGTGTGTCCCCCTCCCGGAGAGCTGCAGGGGGAAATCAGGTCCGACTTGTCCTTTAGCCTCTGCAGTTCAGAGCCTCACTAGAGCCCTAGCTCCAGGGCAGGCTGAGCCTCGTCCTTCCTCCTCAAGGCAGCCCCCACCTTTGCAGAGGAGAAGGGCTTCACCATTACATCACTCCCCTGACTCTGATGATATGCCAGACCTCGGGGAGGGAGCATTTGTGCCCCCTGGGGACGACATGCAGGATGTGCAGGATGCACAGGATGTGTTAGTATATGACACACAGGACCCTGCTCAACCCTCTCAGGGTATTGAGGACCTAATTCAAATGGTCAAAGTGGCCTGTAATGTGACGGAGGGGGTCGACACCCCTTCCCGTCCTTCCTTTTTTGGAAAAAAACTGAAAATGTCCTCTAATTTCCCAGTAGCTGAGGAACTGGATGAGCATGTTACCGAGGCCTGGAAAAACCCAGACAAACGGTTTCAAGCCCCTAAGAGGTTCTTTTAGAACTATCCACTGCTGCCGGAAGAAAGTGGAAATTCCACCGGGAGTGGATTCATCTGTTTCCCGACTGTCCAAAAAGACTGTCCTTCCAGTGCCTGGGGCTACCACCCTCAAGGACGTCTCTGACCGTAGGTTGGAGATGACCTTGAAAAGCATCTTTTCAGCGGCTGGCGTGTTACAGCGTCCGGCGCAGATTGGTTGTTGGGTGAACAAAGCAATAGGCGTATGGGCGTCACAAATCTCGGCTGAGTTGGGTGATGGATCAGACCCAGCTACTATTATGCAGTTGTCTGAACAAATCCAGGATGCTTCGGCTTTCCTAATAGAGGCATCCTCAGATATATGTGTGGTGGTAGCTAGAATTTCTGCTTTATCCATTTCAGCCCGCAGAGGCCTCTGGCTGCGACAGTGGCAGGCTGATGCGGAATCCATGAGGGCGGTGGAATCCATGGCCTTTAACGGCGAGCTCCTGTTCGGTCCAGAACTGGACAGATGGATATCTCAGGCCACAGGCGGGAAGTCACACTTCCTTCCGTCGGCGGCTCCACCCCCGTCTCGCAGAACCTCCCACATGCCTTCCTTTTGTGCCTTTCGTCCCTCCAGTAGGTTCAGAGGTAGATCCAGGGGAGGTGCTCCTTCACAGAGAGGAACCAGAGGTTGTGGAAGAGGCGCTTCCACTACTGCTCTGGACCCCAAAGCCACCAAGCCTACTGCATGACGGTCCACCATCCCACTTGGGGGATCCCAGGGTGGGAGCTCGTTTACGGAACTTCGGCTCCGTGTGGCTCCAGTCCTGTCAGGATGCCTGGGTAAGAGAGCTTGTGACCCTAGGTTACAAGATTCGCTTCAGCATGTCTCCCCCAGACAGGTTTTTCAAGACCGGTCTTCCTCTTCCTCCAGAGAAAGGACAACAGCTTTTGGCTGCCAACGCCAAGCTGCAAGACATGGGAGTAGTGGTTCCGGTCCCCGCAGAACAGCGTACCCGGGGCTACTACTCCAGCCTGTTCCTCGTACCAAAGCCGGATGGCTCGGTACGTCCTATTCTCAACCTGAAGGATCTGAACCCGTACTTGCACGTGGCCAGATTCAAGATGGAGTCCCTACAGTCCGTGATACAGGGTTTGGAAGAAGGAGAGTTCTTGGTATCCATAAATATCAAGGACGCCTACTTGCACATTCCCATTTGGGGCCCGCACCAAGCATATCTTCGGTTCGCGGTGCAGGAGCGGCATTGGCAGTTTCAGGCCCTCCCGTTCGGCCTCTCGTCCGCACCTCGGGTTTTCACCAAGGTGATGGCGGTCATGATGGAGGTTCTCCGCATGCAGGGGGTCACTATCATCCCCTATTTGGACGATCTTCTGCTGAAGAGTCGTTCACGGGACACCCTGCTGGAGCACATTCTTCTCACACAGAAGATCCTCGCATCACACGGGTGGATCCTCAACTTCGCCAAGTCGCAGCTTCACCCCACTCAGCGTCTCCTGTTTCTCGGGATGATCCTGGACACCAGTCAGATGCGAGTGTTCCTTCCAGCGGACAAGATTCAGTCCTTACAGGCCTTGGTCAGACTTGTCCTACGTTCGAGGCGATACAATACGCCCGGTCTCATTCTCGCCCCTTCCGGCTGTCGCTCCTCCATCAATGGTCGGGCTCTCACCTGCATCTGCAGCAGAAGGTGACCCTGTCACCACGGGCTCGTCTGTCCCTGCTCTGCTGGCTGAACACCGCCAACCTTCAACAGGGGAGGAGGATCACGATTTGAGATTGGACCCTAATCACCACGAAGCCAGCCTCCGAGGTTGGGGTGCGGTTACCTTGGACCGTCAGTATCAGGGGTTGTGGACACAACAGGAGAATCTGCTTTCCATCAACGTTCTGAAACTACGAGCTGTCTATTATGCTCTTCTCCAGGGCAAAGCTGTTCTTGTCCAGTCCGACAACTCCATGACGGTTGCGTACATCAACAAGCAGGGGGGCACCCGCAGTTGCGCAGCCATGAAGGAGGTCAGCAGGATCCTGGTTTGGGCGCAGGCCCATGCCCTGTCAGCCGTGTTCATCCCCGGAGTGGAAAACTGGGAGGCCGACTTTCTCAGTCGGCGGGACGTTCATCAAGGAGAGTGGTGCTTGCACCCTCAAGTCTTTCAGAAGCAGATACATCGCTGGGGCTGTCCCCAAGTGGACCTGATGGCGTCCCGCCACAACTTCAACTTCCCCGGTTCTTCGCAAGAACACTAGATCCTCAGGCAGATGGTGGCTCCTTGGCCCTTCCAGTATGTGTACCTCTTCCCACCATTCCTGTTGATACCCCGGGTACTTCAACGGATCCGGAGAGAGGGGGTCACGGCCCTGGTGGTGGCCCCAGACTGGCCTCGTCGGTCTTGGTACACCAGTCTGACAGCTCTGCTGATAGACGAGCCGTGGCCCCTGCCTCTTCAAGACGACCTTCTCAGCCAGGGACCCTTCATCTACCCAGATTTAGGTCGTCTTCATTTGACGGCGTGGCTGCTGAAAGGTCCATCCTGAGGAGGGACGGTGTACCTCGTACGGTTATACCCACCATGCTTCGTGCTAGGAAAGAGGTCACCTCAGCGCACTACCACAGGATATGGCGCTCTTATGTGGCTTGGTGCGAGAGGCGTGGGGTTTCCACATGCCTGTTCAAGAAGGCGAGACTCCTCCTTTTTCTGCAAGAAGGTTTGTCTGCAGGGCTGAAGCTGAATACCTTGAAGGTTCAGGTCTCAGCTCTCTCTATCTTTTTTCAGAAGAAGTTAGCTTTTCTTCCAGAGGTGCAAACCTTTTTTCAGGGGGTGCTTCGTTTGCAGCCTCCCATTCGTCCTCCAACGGCTCCCTGGGACTTGGTGCTGGAGTACCTCCAGTCCTCGGTTTTTGAGCCCTTGGAGGAGGTGGACTTTCGCTACCTCACGTGCAAGGTCGTACTTTTGTTGGCTCTGGCATCTGCCAGACGTGTATCAGAACTGGGGGCTCTTTCTTGTCGCTCCCCGTTTCTTAAATTTCATCCTGACAGAGCGGAGCTCCATACCAGCCTGGCCTTCCTTCCAAAGGTGGTATCGGCTTTTCATTTGAACCAGCCCATTGTGGTTCCTGCCTTCCCAGAGGACTCCCCGGAGGCGAGATCCTTGGATGTGGTTAGGGCTCTAAGGATTTATGTAGCCCGTACAGCCTCTATCAGGAAGTCTGATTTGCTGTTTGTGACCTACGACCCTGTTCGTCGTGGATGGCCAGCCTCAAAGCAGACGCTGTCCAGGTGGATTCGGTTGACTAAACGTCAGGCCTATGTCACCTCTTCACGGACTCCTCCTAGTTGCATTACAGCGCATTCCACCAGGTCGGTGGGGTCCTCTTGGGCGGCTGCCCGAGGGGTTTCTCTACAGCAGCTCTGCCGAGCGGCTACCTGGTCTGGCTGCAGAACCTTCGTTCGGTTCTACAGGTTTGATACCTTTGCGGCTCCTGCTTCAGTGTTTGGCCGCAGGGTATTAAGGGGTTCTCGGCGCTCACCCACCCGGGATTGAAGGCTCTGGGACGTCCCCAGTGTAACTAACTCCAGTGACACCTAGTGGATGAAGGAGAAAGAGGGATTTTGTACTTACCGTAAATCCTTTTCTCCGAGTCCACAGGTGTCACTGGACGCCCACCACAGCGCTGTTCTCCTTAAGTTGCCTTTGGGCTTATATCCTACAAGGACCATTACCTTGGAGTTTCCCTGCTAGGGTTACGTTGGTTATGTTAGTATGTTACATTGTCTGTTGACTATGTATGTTTGAATTTTCAGTGTTTTCTCACTGTCTTTTTTCTTCTTTACTTCTTGTATTGAATGTTGTATGTGGTATTAACCTCCTCTTCGGAAGTGTGTTTTATCTTCCTGCTCCCTTCCGGGCACAACCTTTCTGACTGACCTGGAGGGGAAGTAGAAGGGGAGGAGTTAGCCACTCTCATCTTTTTATTTAAAGTGCCCATGCTCCCTGTGGTCGCCTTCTATTCCCCAGTGTAACTCCAGTGACACCTGTGGACTCGCAGAAAAGGATTTACGGTTAGTACAAAATCCCTCTTTTTTTAAACAGTGTGGGGTACCCCTCCTAGGGCCGTAACCAGTCCCAGGCTCACAGAACCGGGCCTGGTTTTAAAAAATCGGGAAAAATTGAATAAGGTTCCCCTTCTTTTTTAAAACCAGTCCTGGTTCCCAAAATACGGGGGACAAAATGACTAAGGTTCCCCATAATTTAAGAACCAGCACCAGGCCCAACCAGCCAGCAGGGAAATGCCACAGCCAGGGGGAGACTTTTTATACAAGTCCTCCAGCTAAAGCATTAAACCCCTGACCGATCAGCCTGGGCAGGGGTCCTGGGGGAGGGGGACCCCCCCCCCTCCCAATGAATGGGTCCCCCCTCCAGAATTTACCTGCCCAGGTTGAAGCCTGGGGCTGTCCCGGGTACCACTGTGTGGTGGGCATCAGGCTGATAAATTGTATAAAAAATAGAATGAAACTATTGTGTATTGCTGTGGAACTAAAAGTCCCAGCAAGCCTCCCCCGCATTCAGGAACTTGGAGAACCACAAGTCCCAGCATGCGGGGCATTAAATGGCCTGCAGGAACTTCTAGTTACACAGCAATACAAATAGTTAAATAAGCACACGGACACCAGAACAATGTGACACTTGATTACATATAGATACTGATCCGGTAGATAGGTGTCCGCGCTGACTGTGTGTATAGAGGCAGCTCTCCCTGCCACCCCATTATTATATAGTCTGTACTGACTGTGTGTATAGAGGCACCTCTCCCTGCCACCCCATTATTATATAGTCTGTCCTGTACTGTGTGTATAGAGGCACCTCTCCCTGCCACCCCATTATTATATAGTCTGTACTGACTGTGTGTATAGAGGCACCTCTCCCTGCCACCCCATTATTATATAGTCTGTCCTGTACTGTGTGTATAGAGGCACCTCTCCCTGTCACCCCATTATTATATAGTCTGTGCTGTGTGTATAGAGGCACCTCTCCCTGCCACCCCATTATTATATAGTCTGTCCTGTACTGACTGTGCGTATAGAGGCACCTCTCCCTGCCACCCCATTATTATATAGTCTGTCCCGTACTGTGTATAGAGGCACCTCTCCCTGCCACCCCATTATTATATAGTCTGTCCTGTACTGTGTGTATAGAGGCACCTCTCCCTGCCACCCCATTATTATATAGTCTGTCCTGTGCTGTGTGTATAGAGGCACCTCTCCCTGCCACCCCATTATTATATAGTCTGTACTGTACTGTACTGTGTGTATAGAGGCACCTCTCCCTGTCACCCCATTATTATATAGTCTGTCCTGTACTGACTGTGCGTATAGAGGCACCTCTCCCTGCCACCCCATTATTATATAGTCTGTCCCGTACTGTGTATAGAGGCACCTCTCCCTGCCACCCCATTATTATATAGTCTGTCCTGTACTGTGTGTATAGAGGCACCTCTCCCTGCCACCCCATTATTATATAGTCTGTCCTGTGCTG
The DNA here is from genome assembly GCF_055691185.1 of Crinia signifera. Taxonomy (NCBI): domain Eukaryota; kingdom Metazoa; phylum Chordata; class Amphibia; order Anura; family Myobatrachidae; genus Crinia; species Crinia signifera. Next base: position 3,383,945 of record NC_139221.1, on the reverse strand, counting down.
TACTGTGTGTATAGAGGCACCTCTCCCTGTCACCCCATTATTATATAGTCTGTCCTGTACTGACTGTGCGTATAGAGGCACCTCTCCCTGCCACCCCATTATTATATAGTCTGTCCTGTGTGTATAGAGGCACCTCTCCCTGCCACCCCATTATTATATAGTCTGTCCTGTACTGTGTGTATAGAGGCACCTCTCCCTACCACCCCATTATTATATAGTCTGTCCTGTACTGTGTGTATAGAGGCAGCTCTCCCTGCCACCCCATTATTATATAGTCTGTCCTGTACTGTGTGTATAGAGGCACCTCTCCCTGTCACCCCATTATTATATAGTCTGTCCTGTGCTGTGTGTATAGAGGCACCTCTCCCTGCCACCCCATTATTATATAGTCTGTCCTGTGCTGTGTGTATAGAGGCACCTCTCCCTACCACCCCATTATTATATAGTCTGTCCTGTACTGTGTGTATAGAGGCAGCTCTCCCTGCCACCCCATTATTATATAGTCTGTCCTGTACTGTGTGTATAGAGGCACCTCTCCCTGTCACCCCATTATTATATAGTCTGTCCTGTGCTGTGTGTATAGAGGCACCTCTCCCTGCCACCCCATTATTATATAGTCTGTCCTGTGCTGTGCGTATAGAGGCACCTCTCCCTGCCACCCCATTATTATATAGTCTGTCCTGTACTGTGTGTATAGAGGCACCTCTCCCTGCCACCCCATTATTATATAGTCTGTCCTGTACTGTGCGTATAGAGGCACCTCTCCCTGCCACCCCATTATTATATAGTCTGTCCTGTACTGTGTGTATAGAGGCACCTCTCCCTGCCACCCCATTATTATATAGTCTGTCCTGTACTGTGTGTATAGAGGCAGCTCTCCCTGCCACCCCATTATTATATAGTCTGTCCTGTACTGTGTGTATAGAGGCACCTCTCCCTGTCACCCCATTATTATATAGTCTGTCCTGTGCTGTGTGTATAGAGGCACCTCTCCCTGCCACCCCATTATTATATAGTCTGTCCTGTACTGTGTGTATAGAGGCACCTCTCCCTACCACCCCATTATTATATAGTCTGTCCTGTACTGTGTGTATAGAGGCAGCTCTCCCTGCCACCCCATTATTATATAGTCTGTCCTGTACTGTGTGTATAGAGGCACCTCTCCCTGTCACCCCATTATTATATAGTCTGTCCTGTGCTGTGTGTATAGAGGCACCTCTCCCTGCCACCCCATTATTATATAGTCTGTCCTGTGCTGTGCGTATAGAGGCACCTCTCCCTGCCACCCCATTATTATATAGTCTGTCCTGTACTGTGTGTATAGAGGCACCTCTCCCTGCCACCCCATTATTATATAGTCTGTACTGTACTGTGTGTATAGAGGCACCTCTCCCTGCCACCCCATTATTATATAGTCTGTCCTGTGCTGTGTGTATAGAGGCACCTCTCCCTGTCACCCCATTATTATATAGTCTGTCCTGTACTGTGCGTATAGAGGCACCTCTCCCTGTCACCCCATTATTATATAGTCTGTCCTGTGCTGTGTGTATAGAGGCAGCTCTCCCTGCCACCCCATTATTATATAGTCTGTCCTGTGCTGTGTGTATAGAGGCAGCTCTCCCTGCCACCCCATTATTATATAGTCTGTCCTGTCCTGTGCGTATAGAGGCACCTCTCCCTGTCACCCCATTATTATATAGTCTGTCCTGTGCTGTGTGTATAGAGGCACCTCTCCCTGCCGCCCCATTATTATATAGTCTGTCCTGTACTGTGTATATAGGCACCTCTCCCTGCCGCCCCATTATTATATAGTCTGTCCTGTACTGTGTGTATAGAGGCACCTCTCCCTGCCACCCCATTATTATATAGTCTGTCCTGTACTGTGCGTATAGAGGCACCTCTCCCTGCCACCCCATTATTATATAGTCTGTCCTGTACTGTGTGTATAGAGGCACCTCTCCCTGCCACCCCATTATTATATAGTCTGTCCTGTGTGTATAGAGGCACCTCTCCCTGCCACCCCATTATTATATAGTCTGTACTGTGTGTATAGAGGCACCTCTCCCTGCCACCCCATTATTATATAGTCTGTCCTGTGCTGTGTGTATAGAGGCACCTCTCCCTGCCACCCCATTATTATATAGTCTGTCCTGTACTGTGTGTATAGAGGCACCTCTCCCTGCCACCCCATTATTATATAGTCTGTCCTGTACTGACTGTGTGTATAGAGGCACCTCTCCCTGTCACCCCATTATTATATAGTCTGTCCTGTACTGTGTGTATAGAGGCACCTCTCCCTGCCACCCCATTATTATATAGTCTGTCCTGTACTGTGTGTATAGAGGCACCTCTCCCTGCCACCCCATTATTATATAGTCTGTCCTGTACTGTGTGTATAGAGGCACCTCTCCCTGCCACCCCATTATTATATAGTCTGTCCTGTACTGTGTGTATAGAGGCACCTCTCCCTGCCACCCCATTATTATATAGTCTGTCCTGTACTGTGTGTATAGAGGCACCTCTCCCTGCCACCCCATTATTATATAGTCTGTCCTGTACTGTGTGTATAGAGGCACCTCTCCCTGCCACCCCATTATTATATAGTCTGTCCTGTGCTGTGTGTATAGAGGCACCTCTCCCTGCCACCCCATTATTATATAGTCTGTCCTGTGCTGTGTGTATAGAGGCACCTCTCCCTGCCACCCCATTATTATATAGTCTGTCCTGTGCTGTGTGTATAGAGGCACCTCTCCCTGCCACCCCATTATTATATAGTCTGTCCTGTACTGTGTGTATAGAGGCACCTCTCCCTGCCACCCCATTATTATATAGTCTGTCCTGTGCTGTGCGTATAGAGGCACCTCTCCCTGCCACCCCATTATTATATAGTCTGTCCTGTACTGTGTGTATAGAGGCACCTCTCCCTGCCACCCCATTATTATATAGTCTGTACTGTGCGTATAGAGGCACCTCTCCCTGCCACCCCATTATTATATAGTCTGTCCTGTACTGTGTGTATAGAGGCACCTCTCCCTGCCACCCCATTATTATATAGTCTGTCCTGTACTGTGTGTATAGAGGCACCTCTCCCTGCCACCCCATTATTATATAGTCTGTACTGTGTGTATAGAGGCACCTCTCCCTGCCACCCCATTATTATATAGTCTGTCCTGTACTGTGTGTATAGAGGCACCTCTCCCTGCCACCCCATTATTATATAGTCTGTCCTGTGCTGTGTGTATAGAGGCACCTCTCCCTGTCACCCCATTATTATATAGTCTGTCCTGTACTGTGTGTATAGAGGCACCTCTCCCTGTCACCCCATTATTATATAGTCTGTCCTGTGCTGTGTGTATAGAGGCACCTCTCCCTGCCACCCCATTATTATATAGTCTGTACTGTGTGTATAGAGGCACCTCTCCCTGCCACCCCATTATTATATAGTCTGTCCTGTGCTGTGTGTATAGAGGCACCTCTCCCTGCCACCCCATTATTATATAGTCTGTCCTGTACTGTGTGTATAGAGGCACCTCTCCCTGCCACCCCATTATTATATAGTCTGTCCTGTACTGACTGTGTGTATAGAGGCACCTCTCCCTGCCACCCCATTATTATATAGTCTGTCCTGTGCTGTGTGTATAGAGGCACCTCTCCCTGCCACCCTATTATTATATAGTCTGTCCTGTACTGTGTGTATAGAGGCACCTCTCCCTGCCACCCCATTATTATATAGTCTGTCCTGTACTGTGTGTATAGAGGCACCACTCCCTGCCACCCCATTATTATATAGTCTGTCCTGTGCTGTGTGTGTATAGAGGCACCTCTCCCTGTCACCCCATTATTATATAGTCTGTCCTGTACTGTGTGTATAGAGGCACCTCTCCCTGTCACCCCATTATTATATAGTCTGTCCTGTGCTGTGTGTATAGAGGCACCTCTCCCTGCCACCCCATTATTATATAGTCTGTCCTGTACTGTGTGTATAGAGGCACCTCTCCCTGCCACCCCATTATTATATAGTCTGTCCTGTACTGTGTGTATAGAGGCACCTCTCCCTGCCACCCCATTATTATATAGTCTGTCCTGTACTGACTGTGTGTATAGAGGCACCTCTCCCTGCCACCCCATTATTATATAGTCTGTCCTGTGCTGTGTGTATAGAGGCACCTCTCCCTGTCACCCCATTATTATATAGTCTGTCCTGTACTGTGTGTATAGAGGCACCTCTCCCTGTCACCCCATTATTATATAGTCTGTCCTGTCCTGTGTGTATAGAGGCACCTCTCCCTGCCACCCCATTATTATATAGTCTGTCCTGTGCTGTGTGTATAGAGGCACCTCTCCCTGCCACCCCATTATTATATAGTCTGTCCTGTACTGTGTGTATAGAGGCACCTCTCCCTGCCACCCCATTATTATATAGTCTGTCCTGTACTGTGTGTATAGAGGCACCTCTCCCTGCCACCCCATTATTATATAGTCTGTCCTGTACTGTGTGTATAGAGGCACCTCTCCCTGCCACCCCATTATTATATAGTCTGTCCTGTACTGACTGTGTGTATAGAGGCACCTCTCCCTGTCACCCCATTATTATATAGTCTGTCCTGTACTGTGTGTATAGAGGCACCTCTCCCTGCCACCCCATTATTATATAGTCTGTCCTGTACTGTGTGTATAGAGGCACCTCTCCCTGTCACCCCATTATTATATAGTCTGTGCTGTGTGTATAGAGGCACCTCTCCCTGCCACCCCATTATTATATAGTCTGTCCTGTGCTGTGTGTATAGAGGCACCTCTCCCTGTCACCCCATTATTATATAGTCTGTACTGTGTGTGTATAGAGGCACCTCTCCCTGCCACCCCATTATTATATAGTCTGTCCTGTACTGTGTGTATAGAGGCACCTCTCCCTGCCACCCCATTATTATATAGTCTGTCCTGTACTGACTGTGTGTATAGAGGCACCTCTCCCTGCCACCCCATTATTATATAGTCTGTCCTGTACTGACTGTGTGTATAGAGGCACCTCTCCCTGCCACCCCATTATTATATAGTCTGTCCTGTACTGTGTGTATAGAGGCACCTCTCCCTGCCACCCCATTATTATATAGTCTGTACTGACTGTGCGTATAGAGGCACCTCTCCCTGCCACCCCATTATTATATAGTCTGTCCTGTGCTGTGCGTATAGAGGCACCTCTCCCTGCCACCCCATTATTATATAGTCTGTCCTGTGCTGTGTGTATAGAGGCACCTCTCCCTGTCACCCCATTATTATATAGTCTGTCCTGTACTGTGTGTATAGAGGCACCTCTCCCTGCCACCCCATTATTATATAGTCTGTCCTGTGCTGTGCGTATAGAGGCACCTCTCCCTGCCACCCCATTATTATATAGTCTGTCCTGTACTGTGTGTATAGAGGCACCTCTCCCTGTCACCCCATTATTATATAGTCTGTCCTGTACTGTGTGTATAGAGGCACCTCTCCCTGTCACCCCATTATTATATAGTCTGTCCTGTACTGTGTGTATAGAGGCACCTCTCCCTGCCACCCCATTATTATATAGTCTGTCCTGTGTGTATAGAGGCACCTCTCCCTGCCACCCCATTATTATATAGTCTGTCCTGTACTGTGCGTATAGAGGCACCTCTCCCTGCCACCCCATTATTATATAGTCTGTCCTGTACTGTGTGTATAGAGGCACCTCTCCCTGCCACCCCATTATTATATAGTCTGTCCTGTACTGTGTGTATAGAGGCACCTCTCCCTGCCACCCCATTATTATATAGTCTGTCCTGTACTGTGTGTATAGAGGCACCTCTCCCTGCCACCCCATTATTATATAGTCTGTCCTGTGCTGTGTGTATAGAGGCACCTCTCCCTGCCACCCCATTATTATATAGTCTGTCCTGTGCTGTGTGTATAGAGGCACCTCTCCCTGCCACCCCATTATTATATAGTCTGTCCTGTGCTGTGTGTATAGAGGCACCTCTCCCTGCCACCCCATTATTATATAGTCTGTCCTGTGCTGTGTGTATAGAGGCACCTCTCCCTGCCACCCCATTATTATATAGTCTGTACTGTACTGTGTATAGAGGCACCTCTCCCTGTCACCCCATTATTATATAGTCTGTCCTGTACTGTGTATAGAGGCACCTCTCCCTGCCACCCCATTATTATATAGTCTGTCCTGTACTGTGTGTATAGAGGCACCTCTCCCTGCCACCCCATTATTATATAGTCTGTCCTGTGCTGTGTGTATAGAGGCATCTCTCCCTGCCACCCCATTATTATATAGTCTGTCCTGTACTGTGTATATAGGCACCTCTCCCTGCCACCCCATTATTATATAGTCTGTCCTGTGCTGTGTGTATAGAGGCACCTCTCCCTGCCACCCCATTATTATATAGTCTGTACTGTACTGTGTGTATAGAGGCACCTCTCCCTGCCACCCCATTATTATATAGTCTGTCCTGTACTGTGTGTATAGAGGCACCTCTCCCTGCCACCCTATTATTATATAGTCTGTCCTGTACTGTGTGTATAGAGGCACCTCTCCCTGTCACCCCATTATTATATAGTCTGTCCTGTACTGTGCGTATAGAGGCACCTCTCCCTGCCGCCCCATTATTATATAGTCTGTCCTGTACTGTGTGTATAGAGGCACCTCTCCCTGTCACCCCATTATTATATAGTCTGTCCTGTACTGTGTGTATAGAGGCAGCTCTCCCTGCCACCCCATTATTATATAGTCTGTCCTGTGCTGTGTGTATAGAGGCAGCTCTCCCTGCCACCCCATTATTATATAGTCTGTCCTGTCCTGTGCGTATAGAGGCACCTCTCCCTGCCGCCCCATTATTATATAGTCTGTCCTGTACTGTGTGTATAGAGGCAGCTCTCCCTGCCACCCCATTATTATATAGTCTGTCCTGTGCTGTGTGTATAGAGGCACCTCTCCCTGCCACCCCATTATTATATAGTCTGTCCTGTACTGTACTGTGTATAGAGGCACCTCTCCCTGCCACCCCATTATTATATAGTCTGTCCTGTGCTGTGTGTATAGAGGCAGCTCTCCCTGCCACCCCATTATTATATAGTCTGTCCTGTACTGTGTGTATAGAGGCACCTCTCCCTGCCACCCCATTATTATATAGTCTGTCCTGTGCTGTGCGTATAGAGGCACCTCTCCCTGCCGCCCCATTATTATATAGTCTGTCCTGTACTGTGTGTATAGAGGCACCTCTACCTGCCACCCCATTATTATATAGTCTGTCCTGTGCTGTGTGTATAGAGGCACCTCTCCCTGCCACCCCATTATTATATAGTCTGTCCTATGCTGTGTGTATAGAGGCACCTCTCCCTGCCACCCCATTATTATATAGTCTGT
>NC_139221.1:3235311-3376358 GCF_055691185.1 Crinia signifera | reverse complement strand
TGGCGCATTTCGTATTTCTATTTACAAATACGAATGTATACGCCATTGATAGAATACGAATAGGAATCACCATTCAAAAGAATGGTGATTCCTAATTTACTAAGCGGCCGTAGTTTCAATACCGCCACTAATTACTGGTACAATACGCCTGGAAAATATACTTCATTTTCCTAGTGTATTTGGCAGAAGCCTGCATGGATCAGTCACATCAGTCAGATCTGTGCAGGCTTCAGTGTAAAATAAATAAATTATTATTTCTCCTTCATCCACTAGGTGTCACTGGAGTTACACTGGGGAATAGAAGGCGACCACAGGGAGCATGAGCACTTTAAATAAAAGATTAGAGTGGCTAACTCCTCCCCTTCTACTTCCCCTCCAGGTCAGTCTTAGTTTGTGCCCGAAAGGGAGCGGACACACACTAGTGTGCTCTCAGAGCACATCAAAGAACGGAGCTACCGCGTGGTACTCCCAGCAGCCCCGGCTATCCCCAGCGCTCTCTGAGACACGCGCGGCGGCCATCTTTTTTACAATGGCGCCGCTGCGATAAGACTGTGGGAAGCTCCTGTACCGCTGCAGCCCCACCAAAGGCTTCAAGTACATCGCTGATCCTGGTGACAGTCCTGCTATAAGCTCTCCCGGTACTGTGAGTTACAGTGGGGGGTTGAGAGCTTAGAGAGAGATAGTTGGGCTGTGTTAAAAACTAAGGCTATAGCGCTCCCTGGTTACAGACCATAGCGCTGTTCAAACCCTGTGGCAGCTCCTTTCCTTCACTATCTCTCCTATCCAGTCCTTCTACCTGGACTAATCTATACCTACTCTCCCTTGGGTGTGTGGTAGTGTGTGGATTTTCTGTGACATATATATACAATGGCAGGGGGAAGCTCCAAGAGAATTGCCTGTAAGACTTGCAATGCTAAGTTTACCCCTTCAGCCCCTGGGGATCTTAACTGTGAAAAATGCACTGTTAATCCCTCTGTGTCACAAACCCCAGTGGACCCACCTTTCTGGGCCTCACAACTAACTGAGGTTATGTCCCGTTTATCCTCTGAGTTAACACAGTCTCAGAGAGATAGAGAGACCTCTAGGAACCAGCAGAGTGACTTAAGGCCGCCATACACTATGCGATTTGGCCCCGATTTCACCCGATCCAGATGGATCAGGCAGTGAAATCGGACCAAATCGCAGGTTTTGACACCCGGTCCGACCCGATGTGCGGTCCCGTGCGCATCGGGTCCGAGTCGGGACGTCGGACCGGCTGCACATAAGATAAATCTTATGTGCAGCCGTGGGGACTCTGAGGGGGGCGGCAGGGGGAGCTGGAGCAGGGAGCTGTCATGCTCCGTCCGGGTAGGGGGGGGACACGCCGCTAGTAGTGCGGACGCTGCGTGGGACACAGGCAGCAGTGACATAGAGCCGGGCGAGGGGAGCCAGGAGCTGTCAGCACTGAAAAAAAAAAAAAAAGCCCATACAATGAATGGGCAGCTTGTAATTGGCTGAGCGCTCTCTCAGCCTGTCAGCAATTTTTTCAGTACTGACAGCTCCCGGCTCCCCCCGCGTGGCTCTATGTTACTGCCGCCTGTGTCCCCCGCAGCGTCCGCACTACTAGCAGCGTGCGTCCGTCCCCCCAGGCGCCTTGCAGCACCCACCGCCCGCCACCTCGATGTCCCCGGCCCCCCTGCTCGTTCCACATTGCAGCTCCCCGGGAGTTGCAAACGATACATCGCATGCGATGTATCATTTGCAAAACTTAGCACATCAAGTGCCAAATCGTGTGTCCCCCTCCCGGAGAGCTGCAGGGGGAAATCAGGTCCGACTTGTCCTTTAGCCTCTGCAGTTCAGAGCCTCACTAGAGCCCTAGCTCCAGGGCAGGCTGAGCCTCGTCCTTCCTCCTCAAGGCAGCCCCCACCTTTGCAGAGGAGAAGGGCTTCACCATTACATCACTCCCCTGACTCTGATGATATGCCAGACCTCGGGGAGGGAGCATTTGTGCCCCCTGGGGACGACATGCAGGATGTGCAGGATGCACAGGATGTGTTAGTATATGACACACAGGACCCTGCTCAACCCTCTCAGGGTATTGAGGACCTAATTCAAATGGTCAAAGTGGCCTGTAATGTGACGGAGGGGGTCGACACCCCTTCCCGTCCTTCCTTTTTTGGAAAAAAACTGAAAATGTCCTCTAATTTCCCAGTAGCTGAGGAACTGGATGAGCATGTTACCGAGGCCTGGAAAAACCCAGACAAACGGTTTCAAGCCCCTAAGAGGTTCTTTTAGAACTATCCACTGCTGCCGGAAGAAAGTGGAAATTCCACCGGGAGTGGATTCATCTGTTTCCCGACTGTCCAAAAAGACTGTCCTTCCAGTGCCTGGGGCTACCACCCTCAAGGACGTCTCTGACCGTAGGTTGGAGATGACCTTGAAAAGCATCTTTTCAGCGGCTGGCGTGTTACAGCGTCCGGCGCAGATTGGTTGTTGGGTGAACAAAGCAATAGGCGTATGGGCGTCACAAATCTCGGCTGAGTTGGGTGATGGATCAGACCCAGCTACTATTATGCAGTTGTCTGAACAAATCCAGGATGCTTCGGCTTTCCTAATAGAGGCATCCTCAGATATATGTGTGGTGGTAGCTAGAATTTCTGCTTTATCCATTTCAGCCCGCAGAGGCCTCTGGCTGCGACAGTGGCAGGCTGATGCGGAATCCATGAGGGCGGTGGAATCCATGGCCTTTAACGGCGAGCTCCTGTTCGGTCCAGAACTGGACAGATGGATATCTCAGGCCACAGGCGGGAAGTCACACTTCCTTCCGTCGGCGGCTCCACCCCCGTCTCGCAGAACCTCCCACATGCCTTCCTTTTGTGCCTTTCGTCCCTCCAGTAGGTTCAGAGGTAGATCCAGGGGAGGTGCTCCTTCACAGAGAGGAACCAGAGGTTGTGGAAGAGGCGCTTCCACTACTGCTCTGGACCCCAAAGCCACCAAGCCTACTGCATGACGGTCCACCATCCCACTTGGGGGATCCCAGGGTGGGAGCTCGTTTACGGAACTTCGGCTCCGTGTGGCTCCAGTCCTGTCAGGATGCCTGGGTAAGAGAGCTTGTGACCCTAGGTTACAAGATTCGCTTCAGCATGTCTCCCCCAGACAGGTTTTTCAAGACCGGTCTTCCTCTTCCTCCAGAGAAAGGACAACAGCTTTTGGCTGCCAACGCCAAGCTGCAAGACATGGGAGTAGTGGTTCCGGTCCCCGCAGAACAGCGTACCCGGGGCTACTACTCCAGCCTGTTCCTCGTACCAAAGCCGGATGGCTCGGTACGTCCTATTCTCAACCTGAAGGATCTGAACCCGTACTTGCACGTGGCCAGATTCAAGATGGAGTCCCTACAGTCCGTGATACAGGGTTTGGAAGAAGGAGAGTTCTTGGTATCCATAAATATCAAGGACGCCTACTTGCACATTCCCATTTGGGGCCCGCACCAAGCATATCTTCGGTTCGCGGTGCAGGAGCGGCATTGGCAGTTTCAGGCCCTCCCGTTCGGCCTCTCGTCCGCACCTCGGGTTTTCACCAAGGTGATGGCGGTCATGATGGAGGTTCTCCGCATGCAGGGGGTCACTATCATCCCCTATTTGGACGATCTTCTGCTGAAGAGTCGTTCACGGGACACCCTGCTGGAGCACATTCTTCTCACACAGAAGATCCTCGCATCACACGGGTGGATCCTCAACTTCGCCAAGTCGCAGCTTCACCCCACTCAGCGTCTCCTGTTTCTCGGGATGATCCTGGACACCAGTCAGATGCGAGTGTTCCTTCCAGCGGACAAGATTCAGTCCTTACAGGCCTTGGTCAGACTTGTCCTACGTTCGAGGCGATACAATACGCCCGGTCTCATTCTCGCCCCTTCCGGCTGTCGCTCCTCCATCAATGGTCGGGCTCTCACCTGCATCTGCAGCAGAAGGTGACCCTGTCACCACGGGCTCGTCTGTCCCTGCTCTGCTGGCTGAACACCGCCAACCTTCAACAGGGGAGGAGGATCACGATTTGAGATTGGACCCTAATCACCACGAAGCCAGCCTCCGAGGTTGGGGTGCGGTTACCTTGGACCGTCAGTATCAGGGGTTGTGGACACAACAGGAGAATCTGCTTTCCATCAACGTTCTGAAACTACGAGCTGTCTATTATGCTCTTCTCCAGGGCAAAGCTGTTCTTGTCCAGTCCGACAACTCCATGACGGTTGCGTACATCAACAAGCAGGGGGGCACCCGCAGTTGCGCAGCCATGAAGGAGGTCAGCAGGATCCTGGTTTGGGCGCAGGCCCATGCCCTGTCAGCCGTGTTCATCCCCGGAGTGGAAAACTGGGAGGCCGACTTTCTCAGTCGGCGGGACGTTCATCAAGGAGAGTGGTGCTTGCACCCTCAAGTCTTTCAGAAGCAGATACATCGCTGGGGCTGTCCCCAAGTGGACCTGATGGCGTCCCGCCACAACTTCAACTTCCCCGGTTCTTCGCAAGAACACTAGATCCTCAGGCAGATGGTGGCTCCTTGGCCCTTCCAGTATGTGTACCTCTTCCCACCATTCCTGTTGATACCCCGGGTACTTCAACGGATCCGGAGAGAGGGGGTCACGGCCCTGGTGGTGGCCCCAGACTGGCCTCGTCGGTCTTGGTACACCAGTCTGACAGCTCTGCTGATAGACGAGCCGTGGCCCCTGCCTCTTCAAGACGACCTTCTCAGCCAGGGACCCTTCATCTACCCAGATTTAGGTCGTCTTCATTTGACGGCGTGGCTGCTGAAAGGTCCATCCTGAGGAGGGACGGTGTACCTCGTACGGTTATACCCACCATGCTTCGTGCTAGGAAAGAGGTCACCTCAGCGCACTACCACAGGATATGGCGCTCTTATGTGGCTTGGTGCGAGAGGCGTGGGGTTTCCACATGCCTGTTCAAGAAGGCGAGACTCCTCCTTTTTCTGCAAGAAGGTTTGTCTGCAGGGCTGAAGCTGAATACCTTGAAGGTTCAGGTCTCAGCTCTCTCTATCTTTTTTCAGAAGAAGTTAGCTTTTCTTCCAGAGGTGCAAACCTTTTTTCAGGGGGTGCTTCGTTTGCAGCCTCCCATTCGTCCTCCAACGGCTCCCTGGGACTTGGTGCTGGAGTACCTCCAGTCCTCGGTTTTTGAGCCCTTGGAGGAGGTGGACTTTCGCTACCTCACGTGCAAGGTCGTACTTTTGTTGGCTCTGGCATCTGCCAGACGTGTATCAGAACTGGGGGCTCTTTCTTGTCGCTCCCCGTTTCTTAAATTTCATCCTGACAGAGCGGAGCTCCATACCAGCCTGGCCTTCCTTCCAAAGGTGGTATCGGCTTTTCATTTGAACCAGCCCATTGTGGTTCCTGCCTTCCCAGAGGACTCCCCGGAGGCGAGATCCTTGGATGTGGTTAGGGCTCTAAGGATTTATGTAGCCCGTACAGCCTCTATCAGGAAGTCTGATTTGCTGTTTGTGACCTACGACCCTGTTCGTCGTGGATGGCCAGCCTCAAAGCAGACGCTGTCCAGGTGGATTCGGTTGACTAAACGTCAGGCCTATGTCACCTCTTCACGGACTCCTCCTAGTTGCATTACAGCGCATTCCACCAGGTCGGTGGGGTCCTCTTGGGCGGCTGCCCGAGGGGTTTCTCTACAGCAGCTCTGCCGAGCGGCTACCTGGTCTGGCTGCAGAACCTTCGTTCGGTTCTACAGGTTTGATACCTTTGCGGCTCCTGCTTCAGTGTTTGGCCGCAGGGTATTAAGGGGTTCTCGGCGCTCACCCACCCGGGATTGAAGGCTCTGGGACGTCCCCAGTGTAACTAACTCCAGTGACACCTAGTGGATGAAGGAGAAAGAGGGATTTTGTACTTACCGTAAATCCTTTTCTCCGAGTCCACAGGTGTCACTGGACGCCCACCACAGCGCTGTTCTCCTTAAGTTGCCTTTGGGCTTATATCCTACAAGGACCATTACCTTGGAGTTTCCCTGCTAGGGTTACGTTGGTTATGTTAGTATGTTACATTGTCTGTTGACTATGTATGTTTGAATTTTCAGTGTTTTCTCACTGTCTTTTTTCTTCTTTACTTCTTGTATTGAATGTTGTATGTGGTATTAACCTCCTCTTCGGAAGTGTGTTTTATCTTCCTGCTCCCTTCCGGGCACAACCTTTCTGACTGACCTGGAGGGGAAGTAGAAGGGGAGGAGTTAGCCACTCTCATCTTTTTATTTAAAGTGCCCATGCTCCCTGTGGTCGCCTTCTATTCCCCAGTGTAACTCCAGTGACACCTGTGGACTCGCAGAAAAGGATTTACGGTTAGTACAAAATCCCTCTTTTTTTAAACAGTGTGGGGTACCCCTCCTAGGGCCGTAACCAGTCCCAGGCTCACAGAACCGGGCCTGGTTTTAAAAAATCGGGAAAAATTGAATAAGGTTCCCCTTCTTTTTTAAAACCAGTCCTGGTTCCCAAAATACGGGGGACAAAATGACTAAGGTTCCCCATAATTTAAGAACCAGCACCAGGCCCAACCAGCCAGCAGGGAAATGCCACAGCCAGGGGGAGACTTTTTATACAAGTCCTCCAGCTAAAGCATTAAACCCCTGACCGATCAGCCTGGGCAGGGGTCCTGGGGGAGGGGGACCCCCCCCCCTCCCAATGAATGGGTCCCCCCTCCAGAATTTACCTGCCCAGGTTGAAGCCTGGGGCTGTCCCGGGTACCACTGTGTGGTGGGCATCAGGCTGATAAATTGTATAAAAAATAGAATGAAACTATTGTGTATTGCTGTGGAACTAAAAGTCCCAGCAAGCCTCCCCCGCATTCAGGAACTTGGAGAACCACAAGTCCCAGCATGCGGGGCATTAAATGGCCTGCAGGAACTTCTAGTTACACAGCAATACAAATAGTTAAATAAGCACACGGACACCAGAACAATGTGACACTTGATTACATATAGATACTGATCCGGTAGATAGGTGTCCGCGCTGACTGTGTGTATAGAGGCAGCTCTCCCTGCCACCCCATTATTATATAGTCTGTACTGACTGTGTGTATAGAGGCACCTCTCCCTGCCACCCCATTATTATATAGTCTGTCCTGTACTGTGTGTATAGAGGCACCTCTCCCTGCCACCCCATTATTATATAGTCTGTACTGACTGTGTGTATAGAGGCACCTCTCCCTGCCACCCCATTATTATATAGTCTGTCCTGTACTGTGTGTATAGAGGCACCTCTCCCTGTCACCCCATTATTATATAGTCTGTGCTGTGTGTATAGAGGCACCTCTCCCTGCCACCCCATTATTATATAGTCTGTCCTGTACTGACTGTGCGTATAGAGGCACCTCTCCCTGCCACCCCATTATTATATAGTCTGTCCCGTACTGTGTATAGAGGCACCTCTCCCTGCCACCCCATTATTATATAGTCTGTCCTGTACTGTGTGTATAGAGGCACCTCTCCCTGCCACCCCATTATTATATAGTCTGTCCTGTGCTGTGTGTATAGAGGCACCTCTCCCTGCCACCCCATTATTATATAGTCTGTACTGTACTGTACTGTGTGTATAGAGGCACCTCTCCCTGTCACCCCATTATTATATAGTCTGTCCTGTACTGACTGTGCGTATAGAGGCACCTCTCCCTGCCACCCCATTATTATATAGTCTGTCCCGTACTGTGTATAGAGGCACCTCTCCCTGCCACCCCATTATTATATAGTCTGTCCTGTACTGTGTGTATAGAGGCACCTCTCCCTGCCACCCCATTATTATATAGTCTGTCCTGTGCTGTACTGTGTGTATAGAGGCACCTCTCCCTGTCACCCCATTATTATATAGTCTGTCCTGTACTGACTGTGCGTATAGAGGCACCTCTCCCTGCCACCCCATTATTATATAGTCTGTCCTGTGTGTATAGAGGCACCTCTCCCTGCCACCCCATTATTATATAGTCTGTCCTGTACTGTGTGTATAGAGGCACCTCTCCCTACCACCCCATTATTATATAGTCTGTCCTGTACTGTGTGTATAGAGGCAGCTCTCCCTGCCACCCCATTATTATATAGTCTGTCCTGTACTGTGTGTATAGAGGCACCTCTCCCTGTCACCCCATTATTATATAGTCTGTCCTGTGCTGTGTGTATAGAGGCACCTCTCCCTGCCACCCCATTATTATATAGTCTGTCCTGTGCTGTGTGTATAGAGGCACCTCTCCCTACCACCCCATTATTATATAGTCTGTCCTGTACTGTGTGTATAGAGGCAGCTCTCCCTGCCACCCCATTATTATATAGTCTGTCCTGTACTGTGTGTATAGAGGCACCTCTCCCTGTCACCCCATTATTATATAGTCTGTCCTGTGCTGTGTGTATAGAGGCACCTCTCCCTGCCACCCCATTATTATATAGTCTGTCCTGTGCTGTGCGTATAGAGGCACCTCTCCCTGCCACCCCATTATTATATAGTCTGTCCTGTACTGTGTGTATAGAGGCACCTCTCCCTGCCACCCCATTATTATATAGTCTGTCCTGTACTGTGCGTATAGAGGCACCTCTCCCTGCCACCCCATTATTATATAGTCTGTCCTGTACTGTGTGTATAGAGGCACCTCTCCCTGCCACCCCATTATTATATAGTCTGTCCTGTACTGTGTGTATAGAGGCAGCTCTCCCTGCCACCCCATTATTATATAGTCTGTCCTGTACTGTGTGTATAGAGGCACCTCTCCCTGTCACCCCATTATTATATAGTCTGTCCTGTGCTGTGTGTATAGAGGCACCTCTCCCTGCCACCCCATTATTATATAGTCTGTCCTGTACTGTGTGTATAGAGGCACCTCTCCCTACCACCCCATTATTATATAGTCTGTCCTGTACTGTGTGTATAGAGGCAGCTCTCCCTGCCACCCCATTATTATATAGTCTGTCCTGTACTGTGTGTATAGAGGCACCTCTCCCTGTCACCCCATTATTATATAGTCTGTCCTGTGCTGTGTGTATAGAGGCACCTCTCCCTGCCACCCCATTATTATATAGTCTGTCCTGTGCTGTGCGTATAGAGGCACCTCTCCCTGCCACCCCATTATTATATAGTCTGTCCTGTACTGTGTGTATAGAGGCACCTCTCCCTGCCACCCCATTATTATATAGTCTGTACTGTACTGTGTGTATAGAGGCACCTCTCCCTGCCACCCCATTATTATATAGTCTGTCCTGTGCTGTGTGTATAGAGGCACCTCTCCCTGTCACCCCATTATTATATAGTCTGTCCTGTACTGTGCGTATAGAGGCACCTCTCCCTGTCACCCCATTATTATATAGTCTGTCCTGTGCTGTGTGTATAGAGGCAGCTCTCCCTGCCACCCCATTATTATATAGTCTGTCCTGTGCTGTGTGTATAGAGGCAGCTCTCCCTGCCACCCCATTATTATATAGTCTGTCCTGTCCTGTGCGTATAGAGGCACCTCTCCCTGTCACCCCATTATTATATAGTCTGTCCTGTGCTGTGTGTATAGAGGCACCTCTCCCTGCCGCCCCATTATTATATAGTCTGTCCTGTACTGTGTATATAGGCACCTCTCCCTGCCGCCCCATTATTATATAGTCTGTCCTGTACTGTGTGTATAGAGGCACCTCTCCCTGCCACCCCATTATTATATAGTCTGTCCTGTACTGTGCGTATAGAGGCACCTCTCCCTGCCACCCCATTATTATATAGTCTGTCCTGTACTGTGTGTATAGAGGCACCTCTCCCTGCCACCCCATTATTATATAGTCTGTCCTGTGTGTATAGAGGCACCTCTCCCTGCCACCCCATTATTATATAGTCTGTACTGTGTGTATAGAGGCACCTCTCCCTGCCACCCCATTATTATATAGTCTGTCCTGTGCTGTGTGTATAGAGGCACCTCTCCCTGCCACCCCATTATTATATAGTCTGTCCTGTACTGTGTGTATAGAGGCACCTCTCCCTGCCACCCCATTATTATATAGTCTGTCCTGTACTGACTGTGTGTATAGAGGCACCTCTCCCTGTCACCCCATTATTATATAGTCTGTCCTGTACTGTGTGTATAGAGGCACCTCTCCCTGCCACCCCATTATTATATAGTCTGTCCTGTACTGTGTGTATAGAGGCACCTCTCCCTGCCACCCCATTATTATATAGTCTGTCCTGTACTGTGTGTATAGAGGCACCTCTCCCTGCCACCCCATTATTATATAGTCTGTCCTGTACTGTGTGTATAGAGGCACCTCTCCCTGCCACCCCATTATTATATAGTCTGTCCTGTACTGTGTGTATAGAGGCACCTCTCCCTGCCACCCCATTATTATATAGTCTGTCCTGTACTGTGTGTATAGAGGCACCTCTCCCTGCCACCCCATTATTATATAGTCTGTCCTGTGCTGTGTGTATAGAGGCACCTCTCCCTGCCACCCCATTATTATATAGTCTGTCCTGTGCTGTGTGTATAGAGGCACCTCTCCCTGCCACCCCATTATTATATAGTCTGTCCTGTGCTGTGTGTATAGAGGCACCTCTCCCTGCCACCCCATTATTATATAGTCTGTCCTGTACTGTGTGTATAGAGGCACCTCTCCCTGCCACCCCATTATTATATAGTCTGTCCTGTGCTGTGCGTATAGAGGCACCTCTCCCTGCCACCCCATTATTATATAGTCTGTCCTGTACTGTGTGTATAGAGGCACCTCTCCCTGCCACCCCATTATTATATAGTCTGTACTGTGCGTATAGAGGCACCTCTCCCTGCCACCCCATTATTATATAGTCTGTCCTGTACTGTGTGTATAGAGGCACCTCTCCCTGCCACCCCATTATTATATAGTCTGTCCTGTACTGTGTGTATAGAGGCACCTCTCCCTGCCACCCCATTATTATATAGTCTGTACTGTGTGTATAGAGGCACCTCTCCCTGCCACCCCATTATTATATAGTCTGTCCTGTACTGTGTGTATAGAGGCACCTCTCCCTGCCACCCCATTATTATATAGTCTGTCCTGTGCTGTGTGTATAGAGGCACCTCTCCCTGTCACCCCATTATTATATAGTCTGTCCTGTACTGTGTGTATAGAGGCACCTCTCCCTGTCACCCCATTATTATATAGTCTGTCCTGTGCTGTGTGTATAGAGGCACCTCTCCCTGCCACCCCATTATTATATAGTCTGTACTGTGTGTATAGAGGCACCTCTCCCTGCCACCCCATTATTATATAGTCTGTCCTGTGCTGTGTGTATAGAGGCACCTCTCCCTGCCACCCCATTATTATATAGTCTGTCCTGTACTGTGTGTATAGAGGCACCTCTCCCTGCCACCCCATTATTATATAGTCTGTCCTGTACTGACTGTGTGTATAGAGGCACCTCTCCCTGCCACCCCATTATTATATAGTCTGTCCTGTGCTGTGTGTATAGAGGCACCTCTCCCTGCCACCCTATTATTATATAGTCTGTCCTGTACTGTGTGTATAGAGGCACCTCTCCCTGCCACCCCATTATTATATAGTCTGTCCTGTACTGTGTGTATAGAGGCACCACTCCCTGCCACCCCATTATTATATAGTCTGTCCTGTGCTGTGTGTGTATAGAGGCACCTCTCCCTGTCACCCCATTATTATATAGTCTGTCCTGTACTGTGTGTATAGAGGCACCTCTCCCTGTCACCCCATTATTATATAGTCTGTCCTGTGCTGTGTGTATAGAGGCACCTCTCCCTGCCACCCCATTATTATATAGTCTGTCCTGTACTGTGTGTATAGAGGCACCTCTCCCTGCCACCCCATTATTATATAGTCTGTCCTGTACTGTGTGTATAGAGGCACCTCTCCCTGCCACCCCATTATTATATAGTCTGTCCTGTACTGACTGTGTGTATAGAGGCACCTCTCCCTGCCACCCCATTATTATATAGTCTGTCCTGTGCTGTGTGTATAGAGGCACCTCTCCCTGTCACCCCATTATTATATAGTCTGTCCTGTACTGTGTGTATAGAGGCACCTCTCCCTGTCACCCCATTATTATATAGTCTGTCCTGTCCTGTGTGTATAGAGGCACCTCTCCCTGCCACCCCATTATTATATAGTCTGTCCTGTGCTGTGTGTATAGAGGCACCTCTCCCTGCCACCCCATTATTATATAGTCTGTCCTGTACTGTGTGTATAGAGGCACCTCTCCCTGCCACCCCATTATTATATAGTCTGTCCTGTACTGTGTGTATAGAGGCACCTCTCCCTGCCACCCCATTATTATATAGTCTGTCCTGTACTGTGTGTATAGAGGCACCTCTCCCTGCCACCCCATTATTATATAGTCTGTCCTGTACTGACTGTGTGTATAGAGGCACCTCTCCCTGTCACCCCATTATTATATAGTCTGTCCTGTACTGTGTGTATAGAGGCACCTCTCCCTGCCACCCCATTATTATATAGTCTGTCCTGTACTGTGTGTATAGAGGCACCTCTCCCTGTCACCCCATTATTATATAGTCTGTGCTGTGTGTATAGAGGCACCTCTCCCTGCCACCCCATTATTATATAGTCTGTCCTGTGCTGTGTGTATAGAGGCACCTCTCCCTGTCACCCCATTATTATATAGTCTGTACTGTGTGTGTATAGAGGCACCTCTCCCTGCCACCCCATTATTATATAGTCTGTCCTGTACTGTGTGTATAGAGGCACCTCTCCCTGCCACCCCATTATTATATAGTCTGTCCTGTACTGACTGTGTGTATAGAGGCACCTCTCCCTGCCACCCCATTATTATATAGTCTGTCCTGTACTGACTGTGTGTATAGAGGCACCTCTCCCTGCCACCCCATTATTATATAGTCTGTCCTGTACTGTGTGTATAGAGGCACCTCTCCCTGCCACCCCATTATTATATAGTCTGTACTGACTGTGCGTATAGAGGCACCTCTCCCTGCCACCCCATTATTATATAGTCTGTCCTGTGCTGTGCGTATAGAGGCACCTCTCCCTGCCACCCCATTATTATATAGTCTGTCCTGTGCTGTGTGTATAGAGGCACCTCTCCCTGTCACCCCATTATTATATAGTCTGTCCTGTACTGTGTGTATAGAGGCACCTCTCCCTGCCACCCCATTATTATATAGTCTGTCCTGTGCTGTGCGTATAGAGGCACCTCTCCCTGCCACCCCATTATTATATAGTCTGTCCTGTACTGTGTGTATAGAGGCACCTCTCCCTGTCACCCCATTATTATATAGTCTGTCCTGTACTGTGTGTATAGAGGCACCTCTCCCTGTCACCCCATTATTATATAGTCTGTCCTGTACTGTGTGTATAGAGGCACCTCTCCCTGCCACCCCATTATTATATAGTCTGTCCTGTGTGTATAGAGGCACCTCTCCCTGCCACCCCATTATTATATAGTCTGTCCTGTACTGTGCGTATAGAGGCACCTCTCCCTGCCACCCCATTATTATATAGTCTGTCCTGTACTGTGTGTATAGAGGCACCTCTCCCTGCCACCCCATTATTATATAGTCTGTCCTGTACTGTGTGTATAGAGGCACCTCTCCCTGCCACCCCATTATTATATAGTCTGTCCTGTACTGTGTGTATAGAGGCACCTCTCCCTGCCACCCCATTATTATATAGTCTGTCCTGTGCTGTGTGTATAGAGGCACCTCTCCCTGCCACCCCATTATTATATAGTCTGTCCTGTGCTGTGTGTATAGAGGCACCTCTCCCTGCCACCCCATTATTATATAGTCTGTCCTGTGCTGTGTGTATAGAGGCACCTCTCCCTGCCACCCCATTATTATATAGTCTGTCCTGTGCTGTGTGTATAGAGGCACCTCTCCCTGCCACCCCATTATTATATAGTCTGTACTGTACTGTGTATAGAGGCACCTCTCCCTGTCACCCCATTATTATATAGTCTGTCCTGTACTGTGTATAGAGGCACCTCTCCCTGCCACCCCATTATTATATAGTCTGTCCTGTACTGTGTGTATAGAGGCACCTCTCCCTGCCACCCCATTATTATATAGTCTGTCCTGTGCTGTGTGTATAGAGGCATCTCTCCCTGCCACCCCATTATTATATAGTCTGTCCTGTACTGTGTATATAGGCACCTCTCCCTGCCACCCCATTATTATATAGTCTGTCCTGTGCTGTGTGTATAGAGGCACCTCTCCCTGCCACCCCATTATTATATAGTCTGTACTGTACTGTGTGTATAGAGGCACCTCTCCCTGCCACCCCATTATTATATAGTCTGTCCTGTACTGTGTGTATAGAGGCACCTCTCCCTGCCACCCTATTATTATATAGTCTGTCCTGTACTGTGTGTATAGAGGCACCTCTCCCTGTCACCCCATTATTATATAGTCTGTCCTGTACTGTGTGTATAGAGGGACCTCTACCTGCCACCCCATTATTATATAGTCTGTCCTGTGCTGTGCGTATAGAGGCACCTCTCCCTGCCGCCCCATTATTATATAGTCTGTCCTGTACTGTGTGTATAGAGGCACCTCTCCCTGTCACCCCATTATTATATAGTCTGTCCTGTACTGTGTGTATAGAGGCAGCTCTCCCTGCCACCCCATTATTATATAGTCTGTCCTGTGCTGTGTGTATAGAGGCAGCTCTCCCTGCCACCCCATTATTATATAGTCTGTCCTGTCCTGTGCGTATAGAGGCACCTCTCCCTGCCGCCCCATTATTATATAGTCTGTCCTGTACTGTGTGTATAGAGGCAGCTCTCCCTGCCACCCCATTATTATATAGTCTGTCCTGTGCTGTGTGTATAGAGGCACCTCTCCCTGCCACCCCATTATTATATAGTCTGTCCTGTACTGTACTGTGTATAGAGGCACCTCTCCCTGCCACCCCATTATTATATAGTCTGTCCTGTGCTGTGTGTATAGAGGCAGCTCTCCCTGCCACCCCATTATTATATAGTCTGTCCTGTACTGTGTGTATAGAGGCACCTCTCCCTGCCACCCCATTATTATATAGTCTGTCCTGTGCTGTGCGTATAGAGGCACCTCTCCCTGCCGCCCCATTATTATATAGTCTGTCCTGTACTGTGTGTATAGAGGCACCTCTACCTGCCACCCCATTATTATATAGTCTGTCCTGTGCTGTGTGTATAGAGGCACCTCTCCCTGCCACCCCATTATTATATAGTCTGTCCTATGCTGTGTGTATAGAGGCACCTCTCCCTGCCACCCCATTATTATATAGTCTGTCCTGTACTGTGTGTATAGAGGCACCTCTCCCTGCCACCCCATTATTATATAGTCTGTCCTGTACTGTGTGTATAGAGGCACCTCTCCCTGCCACCCCATTATTATATAGTCTGTCCTGTACTGACTGTGTGTATAGAGGCACCTCTCCCTGCCACCCCATTATTATATAGTCTGTCCTGTGCTGTGTGTATAGAGGCACCTCTCCCTGTCACCCCATTATTATATAGTCTGTCCTGTACTGTGTGTATAGAGGCACCTCTCCCTGTCACCCCATTATTATATAGTCTGTCCTGTCCTGTGTGTATAGAGGCACCTCTCCCTGTCACCCCATTATTATATAGTCTGTACTGTGTGTATAGAGGCACCTCTCCCTGCCACCCCATTATTATATAGTCTGTCCTGTGCTGTGTGTATAGAGGCACCTCTCCCTGCCACCCCATTATTATATAGTCTGTCCTGTACTGTGTGTATAGAGGCACCTCTCCCTGCCACCCCATTATTATATAGTCTGTCCTGTACTGACTGTGTGTATAGAGGCACCTCTCCCTGCCACCCCATTATTATATAGTCTGTCCTGTGCTGTGTGTATAGAGGCACCTCTCCCTGTCACCCCATTATTATATAGTCTGTCCTGTACTGTGTGTATAGAGGCACCTCTCCCTGTCACCCCATTATTATATAGTCTGTCCTGTGCTGTGTGTATAGAGGCACCTCTCCCTGCCACCCCATTATTATATAGTCTGTCCTGTACTGTGTGTATAGAGGCACCTCTCCCTGCCACCCCATTATTATATAGTCTGTCCTGTACTGTGTGTATAGAGGCACCTCTCCCTGCCACCCCATTATTATATAGTCTGTCCTGTACTGACTGTGTGTATAGAGGCACCTCTCCCTGCCACCCCATTATTATATAGTCTGTCCTGTGCTGTGTGTATAGAGGCACCTCTCCCTGTCACCCCATTATTATATAGTCTGTCCTGTACTGTGTGTATAGAGGCACCTCTCCCTGTCACCCCATTATTATATAGTCTGTCCTGTCCTGTGTGTATAGAGGCACCTCTCCCTGCCACCCCATTATTATATAGTCTGTCCTGTGCTGTGTGTATAGAGGCACCTCTCCCTGCCACCCCATTATTATATAGTCTGTCCTGTACTGTGTGTATAGAGGCACCTCTCCCTGCCACCCTATTATTATATAGTCTGTCCTGTACTGTGTGTATAGAGGCACCTCTCCCTGCCACCCCATTATTATATAGTCTGTCCTGTACTGTGTGTATATAGGCACCTCTCCCTGTCACCCCATTATTATATAGTCTGTCCTGTACTGTGTGTATAGAGGCACCTCTCCCTGCCACCCCATTATTATATAGTCTGTCCTGTACTGTGTGTATAGAGGCACCTCTCCCTGCCACCCCATTATTATATAGTCTGTCCTGTACTGACTGTGTGTATAGAGGCACCTCTCCCTGCCACCCCATTATTATATAGTCTGTCCTGTGCTGTGTGTATAGAGGCACCTCTCCCTGCCACCCCATTATTATATAGTCTGTCCTGTGCTGTGTGTATAGAGGCACCTCTCCCTGCCACCCCATTATTATATAGTCTGTCCTGTCCTGTGTGTATAGAGGCACCTCTCCCTGCCACCCCATTATTATATAGTCTGTCCTGTGTGTATAGAGGCACCTCTCCCTGCCACCCCATTATTATATAGTCTGTCCTGTACTGTGTGTATAGAGGCACCTCTCCCTGCCACCCCATTATTATATAGTCTGTCCTGTGCTGACTGTGTGTATAGAGGCACCTCTCCCTGCCACCCCATTATTATATAGTCTGTCCTGTACTGTGTGTATAGAGGCACCTCTCCCTGCCACCCCATTATTATATAGTCTGTCCTGTACTGACTGTGTGTATAGAGGCACCTCTCCCTGCCACCCCATTATTATATAGTCTGTCCTGTGCTGTGTGTATAGAGGCACCTCTCCCTGCCACCCCATTATTATATAGTCTGTCCTGTGCTGTGTGTATAGAGGCACCTCTCCCTGCCACCCCATTATTATATAGTCTGTCCTGTCCTGTGTGTATAGAGGCACCTCTCCCTGCCACCCCATTATTATATAGTCTGTCCTGTGTGTATAGAGGCACCTCTCCCTGCCACCCCATTATTATATAGTCTGTCCTGTACTGTGTGTATAGAGGCACCTCTCCCTGCCGCCCCATTATTATATAGTCTGTCCTGTGTGTATAGAGGCACCTCTCCCTGCCACCCCATTATTATATAGTCTGTCCTGTGTGTATAGAGGCACCTCTCCCTGTCACCCCATTATTATATAGTCTGTCCTGTACTGTGTGTATAGAGGCACCTCTCCCTGCCACCCCATTATTATATAGTCTGTCCTGTGCTGTGTGTATAGAGGCACCTCTCCCTGCCACCCCATTATTATATAGTCTGTCCTGTACTGTGTGTATAGAGGCACCTCTCCCTGCCACCCCATTATTATATAGTCTGTCCTGTGCTGTGTGTATAGAGGCACCTCTCCCTGCCACCCCATTATTATATAGTCTGTCCTGTACTGTGTATATAGAGGCACCTCCCCCTGTCACCCCATTATTATATAGTCTGTCCTGTACTGTGCGTATAGAGGCACCTCCCCCTGTCACCCCATTATTATATAGTCTGTCCTGTACTGTGTGTATAGAGGCACCTCTCCCTGCCACCCCATTATTATATAGTCTGTCCTGTACTGTGTGTGTATAGAGGCACCTCTCCCTGCCACCCCATTATTATATAGTCTGTCCTGTACTGTGTGTATAGAGGCACCTCTCCCTGCCACCCCATTATTATATAGTCTGTCCTGTACTGTGTGTATAGAGGCACCTCTCCCTGTCACCCCATTATTATATAGTCTGTGCTGTGTGTATAGAGGCACCTCTCCCTGCCACCCCATTATTATATAGTCTGTCCTGTGCTGTGTGTATAGAGGCACCTCTCCCTGCCACCCCATTATTATATAGTCTGTCCTGTACTGTGTGTATAGAGGCACCTCTCCCTGCCACCCCATTATTATATAGTCTGTACTGACTGTGCGTATAGAGGCACCTCTCCCTGCCACCCCATTATTATATAGTCTGTCCTGTGCTGTGCGTATAGAGGCACCTCTCCCTGCCACCCCATTATTATATAGTCTGTCCTGTACTGTGTGTATAGAGGCACCTCTCCCTGTCACCCCATTATTATATAGTCTGTCCTGTACTGTGTGTATAGAGGCACCTCTCCCTGCCACCCCATTATTATATAGTCTGTCCTGTGCTGTGCGTATAGAGGCACCTCTCCCTGCCACCCCATTATTATATAGTCTGTCCTGTACTGTGTGTATAGAGGCACCTCTCCCTGTCACCCCATTATTATATAGTCTGTCCTGTACTGTGTGTATAGAGGCAGCTCTCCCTGCCACCCCATTATTATATAGTCTGTACTGTGTGTATAGAGGCACCTCTCCCTGCCACCCCATTATTATATAGTCTGTCCTGTACTGTGCGTATAGAGGCACCTCTCCCTGCCACCCCATTATTATATAGTCTGTCCTGTACTGTGTGTATAGAGGCACCTCTCCCTGCCACCCCATTATTATATAGTCTGTCCTGTACTGTGTGTATAGAGGCACCTCTCCCTGCCACCCCATTATTATATAGTCTGTCCTGTACTGTGTGTATAGAGGCACCTCTCCCTGCCACCCCATTATTATATAGTCTGTCCTGTGCTGTGTATAGAGGCACCTCTCCCTGACACCCCATTATTATATAGTCTGTACTGTACTGTGTGTATAGAGGCACCTCTCCCTGCCACCCCATTATTATATAGTCTGTCCTGTGCTGTGTATAGAGGCACCTCTCCCTGACACCCCATTATTATATAGTCTGTACTGTACTGTGTGTATAGAGGCACCTCTCCCTGCCACCCCATTATTATATAGTCTGTACTGTGTGTATAGAGGCACCTCTCCCTGCCACCCCATTATTATATAGTCTGTCCTGTACTGTGTGTATAGAGGCACCTCTCCCTGCCACCCCATTATTATATAGTCTGTCCTGTACTGTGTGTATAGAGGCACCTCTCCCTGTCACCCCATTATTATATAGTCTGTCCTGTACTGACTGTGTGTATAGAGGCACCTCTCCCTGCCACCCCATTATTATATAGTCTGTCCTGTGTGTGTATAGAGGCACCTCTCCCTGCCACCCCATTATTATATAGTCTGTCCTGTGCTGTGTGTATAGAGGCACCTCTCCCTGCCACCCCATTATTATATAGTCTGTCCTGTACTGTGTGTATAGGGGCACCTCTCCCTGTCACCCCATTATTATATAGTCTGTCCTGTACTGACTGTGTGTATAGAGGCACCTCTCCCTGCCACCCCATTATTATATAGTCTGTCCTGTACTGTGTGTATAGGGGCACCTCTCCCTGTCACCCCATTATTATATAGTCTGTCCCGTACTGTGTGTATAGAGGCACCTCTCCCTGCCACCCCATTATTATATAGTCTGTCCTGTACTGTGTGTATAGAGGCACCTCTCCCTGCCACCCCATTATTATATAGTCTGTCCTGTGTGTGTATAGAGGCACCTCTCCCTGCCACCCCATTATTATATAGTCTGTCCTGTGTGTGTATAGAGGCACCTCTCCCTGCCACCCCATTATTATATAGTCTGTCCTGTGCTGTGTGTATAGAGGCACCTCTCCCTGCCACCCCATTATTATATAGTCTGTCCTGTGCTGTGTGTATAGAGGCACCTCTCCCTGCCACCCCATTATTATATAGTCTGTCCTGTGCTGTGTGTATAGAGGCACCTCTCCCTGCCACCCCATTATTATATAGTCTGTCCTGTGCTGTGTGTATAGAGGCACCTCTCCCTGCCACCCCATTATTATATAGTCTGTACTGTACTGTGTATAGAGGCACCTCTCCCTGTCACCCCATTATTATATAGTCTGTCCTGTACTGTGTATAGAGGCACCTCTCCCTGCCACCCCATTATTATATAGTCTGTCCTGTACTGTGTGTATAGAGGCACCTCTCCCTGCCACCCCATTATTATATAGTCTGTCCTGTGCTGTGTGTATAGAGGCATCTCTCCCTGCCACCCCATTATTATATAGTCTGTCCTGTACTATGTGTATAGAGGTACCTCTCCCTGCCACCCCATTATTATATAGTCTGTCCTGTACTGACTGTGTGTATAGAGGCACCTCTCCCTGCCACCCCATTATTATATAGTCTGTCCTGTACTGTGTGTATAGAGGCACCTCTCCCTGTCACCCCATTATTATATAGTCTGTCCTGTGCTGTGTGTATAGAGGCACCTCTCCCTGTCACCCCATTATTATATAGTCTGTCCTGTACTGTGTGTATAGAGGCACCTCTCCCTGCCACCCCATTATTATATAGTCTGTCCTGTACTGTGTGTATAGAGGCAGCTCTCCCTGCCACCCCATTATTATATAGTCTGTCCTGTACTGTGCGTATAGAGGCACCTCTCCCTGCCACCCCATTATTATATAGTCTGTCCTGTGCTGTGTGTATAGAGGCACCTCTCCCTGTCACCCCATTATTATATAGTCTGTCCTGTGCTGTGTATAGAGGCACCTCTCCCTGCCACCCCATTATTATATAGTCTGTCCTGTGCTGTGTGTATAGAGGCACCTCTCCCTGTCACCCCATTATTATATAGTCTGTCCTGTGCTGTGTGTATAGAGGCACCTCTCCCTGCCACCCCATTATTATATAGTCTGTCCTGTACGTATAGAGGCACCTCTCCCTGCCACCCCATTATTATATAGTCTGTCCTGTACTGTGTATATAGAGGCACCTCTCCCTGCCACCCCATTATTATATAGTCTGTCCTGTACTGTGTGTATAGAGGCACCTCTCCCTGCCACCCCATTATTATATAGTCTGTCCTGTGCTGTGTGTATAGAGGCACCTCTCCCTGCCACCCCATTATTATATAGTCTGTCCTGTACTGACTGTGTGTATAGAGGCACCTCTCCCTGCCACCCCATTATTATATAGTCTGTCCTGTACTGTGTGTATAGAGGCACCTCTCCCTGCCACCCCATTATTATATAGTCTGTCCTGTACTGTGCGTATAGAGGCACCTCTCCCTGCCACCCCATTATTATATAGTCTGTCCTGTACTGTGTATAGAGGCACCTCTCCCTGCCACCCCATTATTATATAGTCTGTCCTGTGCTGTGTGTATAGAGGCACCTCTCCCTGTCACCCCATTATTATATAGTCTGTCCTGTGCTGTGTGTATAGAGGCACCTCTCCCTGCCACCCCATTATTATATAGTCTGTCCTGTACTGTGTGTATAGAGGCACCTCTCCCTGCCACCCCATTATTATATAGTCTGTCCTGTGCTGTGTGTATAGAGGCACCTCTCCCTGCCACCCCATTATTATATAGTCTGTCCTGTGCTGTGTGTATAGAGGCACCTCTCCCTGCCACCCCATTATTATATACTCTGTCCTGTACTGTGTGTGTATAGAGGCAGCTCTCCCTGCCACCCCATTATTATATAGTCTGTCCTGTGCTGTGTGTATAGAGGCACCTCTCCCTGCCACCCCATTATTATATAGTCTGTCCTGTGCTGTGTGTATAGAGGCACCTCTCCCTGCCACCCCATTATTATATAGTCTGTCCTGTACTGACTGTGTGTATAGAGGCACCTCTCCCTGCCACCCCATTATTATATAGTCTGTCCTGTACTGTGTGTATAGAGGCACCTCTCCCTGCCACCCCATTATTATATAGTCTGTCCTGTACTGACTGTGCGTATAGAGGCACCTCTCCCTGTCACCCCATTATTATATAGTCTGTACTGTGTGTATAGAGGCACCTCTCCCTGCCACCCCATTATTATATAGTCTGTCCTGTACTGTGTGTATAGAGGCACCTCTCCCTGCCACCCCATTATTATATAGTCTGTCCTGTACTGTGTATATAGAGGCACCTCTCCCTGCCACCCCATTATTATATAGTCTGTCCTGTGCTGTGTGTATAGAGGCACCTCTCCCTGCCACCCCATTATTATATAGTCTGTACTGACTGTGCGTATAGAGGCACCTCTCCCTGTCACCCCATTATTATATAGTCTGTCCTGTCCTGTGCGTATAGAGGCACCTCTCCCTGCCACCCCATTATTATATAGTCTGTCCTGTCCTGTGTGTATAGAGGCACCTCTCCCTGCCACCCCATTATTATATAGTCTGTCCTGTGCTGTGTGTATAGAGGCACCTCTCCCTGCCACCCCATTATTATATAGTCTGTCCTGTGCTGTGTGTATAGAGGCACCTCTCCCTGCCACCCCATTATTATATAGTCTGTCCTGTACTGTGTGTATAGAGGCAGCTCTCCCTGCCACCCCATTATTATATAGTCTGTCCTGTACTGTGTGTATAGAGGCACCTCTCCCTGTCACCCCATTATTATATAGTCTGTCCTGTACTGACTGTGTGTATAGAGGCACCTCTCCCTGCCACCCCATTATTATATAGTCTGTCCTGTGTGTGTATAGAGGCACCTCTCCCTGCCACCCCATTATTATATAGTCTGTCCTGTGCTGTGTGTATAGAGGCACCTCTCCCTGCCACCCCATTATTATATAGTCTGTCCTGTACTGACTGTGTGTATAGAGGCACCTCTCCCTGCCACCCCATTATTATATAGTCTGTCCTGTACTGTGTGTATAGAGGCACCTCTCCCTGTCACCCCATTATTATATAGTCTGTCCTGTACTGTGTGTATAGAGGCACCTCTCCCTGTCACCCCATTATTATATAGTCTGTCCTGTACTGTGTGTATAGAGGCACCTCTCCCTGCCACCCCATTATTATATAGTCTGTCCTGTACTGTGTGTATAGAGGCACCTCTCCCTGCCACCCCATTATTATATAGTCTGTCCTGTACTGTGTGTATAGAGGCACCTCTCCCTGCCACCCCATTATTATATAGTCTGTCCTGTACTGTGTGTATAGAGGCACCTCTCCCTGCCACCCCATTATTATATAGTCTGTCCTGTGCTGTGTGTATAGAGGCACCTCTCCCTGCCACCCCATTATTATATAGTCTGTCCTGTACTGTGTGTATAGAGGCACCTCTCCCTGCCACCCCATTATTATATAGTCTGTCCTGTACTGACTGTGTGTATAGAGGCACCTCTCCCTGCCACCCCATTATTATATAGTCTGTCCTGTACTGTGTATAGAGGCACCTCTCCCTGCCACCCCATTATTATATAGTCTGTACTGTACTGTACTGTGTGTATAGAGGCACCTCTCCCTGTCACCCCATTATTATATAGTCTGTCCTGTACTGTGTGTATAGAGGCACCTCTCCCTGCCACCCCATTATTATATAGTCTGTCCTGTGCTGTGCGTATAGAGGCACCTCTCCCTGCCACCCCATTATTATATAGTCTGTCCTGTACTGTGCGTATAGAGGCACCTCTCCCTGCCACCCCATTATTATATAGTCTGTCCTGTACTGTGCGTATAGAGGCACCTCTCCCTGCCACCCCATTATTATATAGTCTGTACTGTGTGTATAGAGGCACCTCTCCCTGCCACCCCATTATTATATAGTCTGTCCTGTACTGTGTGTATAGAGGCACCTCTCCCTGCCACCCCATTATTATATAGTCTGTCCTGTACTGTGTGTATAGAGGCACCTCTCCCTGCCACCCCATTATTATATAGTCTGTCCTGTGCTGTGTGTATAGAGGCACCTCTCCCTGCCACCCCATTATTATATAGTCTGTCCTGTACTGTGCGTATAGAGGCACCTCTCCCTGCCACCCCATTATTATATAGTCTGTCCTGTACTGTGTGTATAGAGGCACCTCTCCCTGTCACCCCATTATTATATAGTCTGTCCTGTACTGACTGTGTGTATAGAGGCACCTCTCTCTGCCACCCCATTATTATATAGTCTGTCCTGTACTGACTGTGTGTATAGAGGCACCTCTCCCTGCCACCCCATTATTATATAGTCTGTCCTGTGTGTATAGAGGCACCTCTCCCTGCCACCCCATTATTATATAGTCTGTCCTGTGCTGTGTGTATAGAGGCACCTCTCCCTGCCACCCCATTATTATATAGTCTGTCCTGTACTGTGTGTATAGAGGCAGCTCTCCCTGCCACCCCATTATTATATAGTCTGTCCTGTACTGTGTGTATAGAGGCACCTCTCCCTGTCACCCCATTATTATATAGTCTGTCCTGTACTGACTGTGTGTATAGAGGCACCTCTCCCTGCCACCCCATTATTATATAGTCTGTCCTGTGTGTGTATAGAGGCACCTCTCCCTGCCACCCCATTATTATATAGTCTGTCCTGTGCTGTGTGTATAGAGGCACCTCTCCCTGCCACCCCATTATTATATAGTCTGTCCTGTACTGACTGTGTGTATAGAGGCACCTCTCCCTGCCACCCCATTATTATATAGTCTGTCCTGTACTGTGTGTATAGAGGCACCTCTCCCTGTCACCCCATTATTATATAGTCTGTCCTGTACTGTGTGTATAGAGGCACCTCTCCCTGTCACCCCATTATTATATAGTCTGTCCTGTACTGTGTGTATAGAGGCACCTCTCCCTGCCACCCCATTATTATATAGTCTGTCCTGTACTGTGTGTATAGAGGCACCTCTCCCTGCCACCCCATTATTATATAGTCTGTCCTGTACTGTGTGTATAGAGGCACCTCTCCCTGCCACCCCATTATTATATAGTCTGTCCTGTACTGTGTGTATAGAGGCACCTCTCCCTGCCACCCCATTATTATATAGTCTGTCCTGTGCTGTGTGTATAGAGGCACCTCTCCCTGCCACCCCATTATTATATAGTCTGTCCTGTACTGTGTGTATAGAGGCACCTCTCCCTGCCACCCCATTATTATATAGTCTGTCCTGTACTGACTGTGTGTATAGAGGCACCTCTCCCTGCCACCCCATTATTATATAGTCTGTCCTGTACTGTGTATAGAGGCACCTCTCCCTGCCACCCCATTATTATATAGTCTGTACTGTACTGTACTGTGTGTATAGAGGCACCTCTCCCTGTCACCCCATTATTATATAGTCTGTCCTGTACTGTGTGTATAGAGGCACCTCTCCCTGCCACCCCATTATTATATAGTCTGTCCTGTGCTGTGCGTATAGAGGCACCTCTCCCTGCCACCCCATTATTATATAGTCTGTCCTGTACTGTGCGTATAGAGGCACCTCTCCCTGCCACCCCATTATTATATAGTCTGTCCTGTACTGTGCGTATAGAGGCACCTCTCCCTGCCACCCCATTATTATATAGTCTGTACTGTGTGTATAGAGGCACCTCTCCCTGCCACCCCATTATTATATAGTCTGTCCTGTACTGTGTGTATAGAGGCACCTCTCCCTGCCACCCCATTATTATATAGTCTGTCCTGTACTGTGTGTATAGAGGCACCTCTCCCTGCCACCCCATTATTATATAGTCTGTCCTGTGCTGTGTGTATAGAGGCACCTCTCCCTGCCACCCCATTATTATATAGTCTGTCCTGTACTGTGCGTATAGAGGCACCTCTCCCTGCCACCCCATTATTATATAGTCTGTCCTGTACTGTGTGTATAGAGGCACCTCTCCCTGTCACCCCATTATTATATAGTCTGTCCTGTACTGACTGTGTGTATAGAGGCACCTCTCCCTGCCACCCCATTATTATATAGTCTGTCCTGTACTGACTGTGTGTATAGAGGCACCTCTCCCTGCCACCCCATTATTATATAGTCTGTCCTGTGTGTATAGAGGCACCTCTCCCTGCCACCCCATTATTATATAGTCTGTCCTGTACTGTGTGTATAGAGGCACCTCTCCCTACCACCCCATTATTATATAGTCTGTCCTGTACTGTGTGTATAGAGGCAGCTCTCCCTGCCACCCCATTATTATATAGTCTGTCCTGTACTGTGTGTATAGAGGCACCTCTCCCTGCCACCCCATTATTATATAGTCTGTCCTGTACTGTGTGTATAGAGGCACCTCTCCCTGTCACCCCATTATTATATAGTCTGTCCTGTGCTGTGTGTATAGAGGCACCTCTCCCTGCCACCCCATTATTATATAGTCTGTCCTGTGCTGTGCGTATAGAGGCACCTCTCCCTGCCACCCCATTATTATATAGTCTGTCCTGTACTGTGTGTATAGAGGCACCTCTCCCTGCCACCCCATTATTATATAGTCTGTACTGTACTGTGTGTATAGAGGCACCTCTCCCTGCCACCCCATTATTATATAGTCTGTCCTGTGCTGTGTGTATAGAGGCACCTCTCCCTGTCACCCCATTATTATATAGTCTGTCCTGTACTGTGCGTATAGAGGCACCTCTCCCTGTCACCCCATTATTATATAGTCTGTCCTGTGCTGTGTGTATAGAGGCAGCTCTCCCTGCCACCCCATTATTATATAGTCTGTCCTGTGCTGTGTGTATAGAGGCAGCTCTCCCTGCCACCCCATTATTATATAGTCTGTCCTGTCCTGTGCGTATAGAGGCACCTCTCCCTGTCACCCCATTATTATATAGTCTGTCCTGTGCTGTGTGTATAGAGGCACCTCTCCCTGCCGCCCCATTATTATATAGTCTGTCCTGTACTGTGTATATAGGCACCTCTCCCTGCCGCCCCATTATTATATAGTCTGTCCTGTACTGTGTGTATAGAGGCACCTCTCCCTGCCACCCCATTATTATATAGTCTGTCCTGTACTGTGCGTATAGAGGCACCTCTCCCTGCCACCCCATTATTATATAGTCTGTCCTGTACTGTGTGTATAGAGGCACCTCTCCCTGCCACCCCATTATTATATAGTCTGTCCTGTGTGTATAGAGGCACCTCTCCCTGCCACCCCATTATTATATAGTCTGTACTGTGTGTATAGAGGCACCTCTCCCTGCCACCCCATTATTATATAGTCTGTCCTGTGCTGTGTGTATAGAGGCACCTCTCCCTGCCACCCCATTATTATATAGTCTGTCCTGTACTGTGTGTATAGAGGCACCTCTCCCTGCCACCCCATTATTATATAGTCTGTCCTGTACTGACTGTGTGTATAGAGGCACCTCTCCCTGTCACCCCATTATTATATAGTCTGTCCTGTACTGTGTGTATAGAGGCACCTCTCCCTGCCACCCCATTATTATATAGTCTGTCCTGTACTGTGTGTATAGAGGCACCTCTCCCTGCCACCCCATTATTATATAGTCTGTCCTGTACTGTGTGTATAGAGGCACCTCTCCCTGCCACCCCATTATTATATAGTCTGTCCTGTACTGTGTGTATAGAGGCACCTCTCCCTGCCACCCCATTATTATATAGTCTGTCCTGTACTGTGTGTATAGAGGCACCTCTCCCTGCCACCCCATTATTATATAGTCTGTCCTGTACTGTGTGTATAGAGGCACCTCTCCCTGCCACCCCATTATTATATAGTCTGTCCTGTACTGTGTGTATAGAGGCACCTCTCCCTGCCACCCCATTATTATATAGTCTGTCCTGTACTGTGTGTATAGAGGCACCTCTCCCTGCCACCCCATTATTATATAGTCTGTCCTGTACTGTGTGTATAGAGGCACCTCTCCCTGCCACCCCATTATTATATAGTCTGTCCTGTACTGTGTGTATAGAGGCACCTCTCCCTGCCACCCCATTATTATATAGTCTGTCCTGTGCTGTGTGTATAGAGGCACCTCTCCCTGCCACCCCATTATTATATAGTCTGTCCTGTGCTGTGTGTATAGAGGCACCTCTCCCTGCCACCCCATTATTATATAGTCTGTCCTGTACTGTGTGTATAGAGGCACCTCTCCCTGCCACCCCATTATTATATAGTCTGTCCTGTACTGTGTGTATAGAGGCACCTCTCCCTGCCACCCCATTATTATATAGTCTGTCCTGTGCTGTGCGTATAGAGGCACCTCTCCCTGCCACCCCATTATTATATAGTCTGTCCTGTACTGTGTGTATAGAGGCACCTCTCCCTGCCACCCCATTATTATATAGTCTGTACTGTGCGTATAGAGGCACCTCTCCCTGCCACCCCATTATTATATAGTCTGTCCTGTACTGTGTGTATAGAGGCACCTCTCCCTGCCACCCCATTATTATATAGTCTGTCCTGTACTGTGTGTATAGAGGCACCTCTCCCTGCCACCCCATTATTATATAGTCTGTACTGTGTGTATAGAGGCACCTCTCCCTGCCACCCCATTATTATATAGTCTGTCCTGTACTGTGTGTATAGAGGCACCTCTCCCTGCCACCCCATTATTATATAGTCTGTCCTGTGCTGTGTGTATAGAGGCACCTCTCCCTGTCACCCCATTATTATATAGTCTGTCCTGTACTGTGTGTATAGAGGCACCTCTCCCTGTCACCCCATTATTATATAGTCTGTCCTGTGCTGTGTGTATAGAGGCACCTCTCCCTGCCACCCCATTATTATATAGTCTGTACTGTGTGTATAGAGGCACCTCTCCCTGCCACCCCATTATTATATAGTCTGTCCTGTGCTGTGTGTATAGAGGCACCTCTCCCTGCCACCCCATTATTATATAGTCTGTCCTGTACTGTGTGTATAGAGGCACCTCTCCCTGCCACCCCATTATTATATAGTCTGTCCTGTACTGACTGTGTGTATAGAGGCACCTCTCCCTGCCACCCCATTATTATATAGTCTGTCCTGTGCTGTGTGTATAGAGGCACCTCTCCCTGCCACCCTATTATTATATAGTCTGTCCTGTACTGTGTGTATAGAGGCACCTCTCCCTGCCACCCCATTATTATATAGTCTGTCCTGTACTGTGTGTATAGAGGCACCACTCCCTGCCACCCCATTATTATATAGTCTGTCCTGTGCTGTGTGTGTATAGAGGCACCTCTCCCTGTCACCCCATTATTATATAGTCTGTCCTGTACTGTGTGTATAGAGGCACCTCTCCCTGTCACCCCATTATTATATAGTCTGTCCTGTGCTGTGTGTATAGAGGCACCTCTCCCTGCCACCCCATTATTATATAGTCTGTCCTGTACTGTGTGTATAGAGGCACCTCTCCCTGCCACCCCATTATTATATAGTCTGTCCTGTACTGTGTGTATAGAGGCACCTCTCCCTGCCACCCCATTATTATATAGTCTGTCCTGTACTGACTGTGTGTATAGAGGCACCTCTCCCTGCCACCCCATTATTATATAGTCTGTCCTGTGCTGTGTGTATAGAGGCACCTCTCCCTGTCACCCCATTATTATATAGTCTGTCCTGTACTGTGTGTATAGAGGCACCTCTCCCTGTCACCCCATTATTATATAGTCTGTCCTGTCCTGTGTGTATAGAGGCACCTCTCCCTGCCACCCCATTATTATATAGTCTGTCCTGTGCTGTGTGTATAGAGGCACCTCTCCCTGCCACCCCATTATTATATAGTCTGTCCTGTACTGTGTGTATAGAGGCACCTCTCCCTGCCACCCCATTATTATATAGTCTGTCCTGTACTGTGTGTATAGAGGCACCTCTCCCTGCCACCCCATTATTATATAGTCTGTCCTGTACTGTGTGTATAGAGGCACCTCTCCCTGCCACCCCATTATTATATAGTCTGTCCTGTACTGACTGTGTGTATAGAGGCACCTCTCCCTGTCACCCCATTATTATATAGTCTGTCCTGTACTGTGTGTATAGAGGCACCTCTCCCTGCCACCCCATTATTATATAGTCTGTCCTGTACTGTGTGTATAGAGGCACCTCTCCCTGTCACCCCATTATTATATAGTCTGTGCTGTGTGTATAGAGGCACCTCTCCCTGCCACCCCATTATTATATAGTCTGTCCTGTGCTGTGTGTATAGAGGCACCTCTCCCTGTCACCCCATTATTATATAGTCTGTACTGTGTGTGTATAGAGGCACCTCTCCCTGCCACCCCATTATTATATAGTCTGTCCTGTACTGTGTGTATAGAGGCACCTCTCCCTGCCACCCCATTATTATATAGTCTGTCCTGTACTGACTGTGTGTATAGAGGCACCTCTCCCTGCCACCCCATTATTATATAGTCTGTCCTGTACTGACTGTGTGTATAGAGGCACCTCTCCCTGCCACCCCATTATTATATAGTCTGTCCTGTACTGTGTGTATAGAGGCACCTCTCCCTGCCACCCCATTATTATATAGTCTGTACTGACTGTGCGTATAGAGGCACCTCTCCCTGCCACCCCATTATTATATAGTCTGTCCTGTGCTGTGCGTATAGAGGCACCTCTCCCTGCCACCCCATTATTATATAGTCTGTCCTGTACTGTGTGTATAGAGGCACCTCTCCCTGTCACCCCATTATTATATAGTCTGTCCTGTACTGTGTGTATAGAGGCACCTCTCCCTGCCACCCCATTATTATATAGTCTGTCCTGTGCTGTGCGTATAGAGGCACCTCTCCCTGCCACCCCATTATTATATAGTCTGTCCTGTACTGTGTGTATAGAGGCACCTCTCCCTGTCACCCCATTATTATATAGTCTGTCCTGTACTGTGTGTATAGAGGCACCTCTCCCTGTCACCCCATTATTATATAGTCTGTCCTGTACTGTGTGTATAGAGGCACCTCTCCCTGCCACCCCATTATTATATAGTCTGTCCTGTGTGTATAGAGGCACCTCTCCCTGCCACCCCATTATTATATAGTCTGTCCTGTACTGTGCGTATAGAGGCACCTCTCCCTGCCACCCCATTATTATATAGTCTGTCCTGTGCTGTGTGTATAGAGGCACCTCTCCCTGCCACCCCATTATTATATAGTCTGTCCTGTACTGTGCGTATAGAGGCACCTCTCCCTGCCACCCCATTATTATATAGTCTGTCCTGTGCTGTGTGTATAGAGGCACCTCTCCCTGCCACCCCATTATTATATAGTCTGTACTGTACTGTGTGTATAGAGGCACCTCTCCCTGACACCCCATTATTATATAGTCTGTACTGTGTGTATAGAGGCACCTCTCCCTGCCACCCCATTATTATATAGTCTGTACTGTGTGTATAGAGGCACCTCTCCCTGCCACCCCATTATTATATAGTCTGTCCTGTACTGTGTGTATAGAGGCACCTCTCCCTGCCACCCCATTATTATATAGTCTGTCCTGTACTGTGTGTATAGAGGCACCTCTCCCTGTCACCCCATTATTATATAATCTGTCCTGTACTGTGTATAGAGGCACCTCTCCCTGCCACCCCATTATTATATAGTCTGTCCTGTACTGTGTGTATAGAGGCACCTCTCCCTGCCACCCCATTATTATATAGTCTGTCCTGTACTGACTGTGTGTATAGAGGCAGCTCTCCCTGCCACCCCATTATTATATAGTCTGTCCTGTACTGACTGTGTGTATAGAGGCACCTCTCCCTGTCACCCCATTATTATATAGTCTGTCCTGTACTGACTGTGTGTATAGAGGCACCTCTCCCTGCCACCCCATTATTATATAGTCTGTACTGTGTGTATAGAGGCACCTCTCCCTGCCACCCCATTATTATATAGTCTGTCCTGTACTGTGTGTATAGAGGCACCTCTCCCTGCCACCCCATTATTATATAGTCTGTCCTGTACTGTGTGTATAGAGGCACCTCTCCCTGTCACCCCATTATTATATAGTCTGTCCTGTACTGACTGTGTGTATAGAGGCACCTCTCCCTGCCACCCCATTATTATATAGTCTGTCCTGTGTGTGTATAGAGGCACCTCTCCCTGCCACCCCATTATTATATAGTCTGTCCTGTGCTGTGTGTATAGAGGCACCTCTCCCTGCCACCCCATTATTATATAGTCTGTCCTGTACTGTGTGTATAGGGGCACCTCTCCCTGTCACCCCATTATTATATAGTCTGTCCTGTACTGACTGTGTGTATAGAGGCACCTCTCCCTGCCACCCCATTATTATATAGTCTGTCCTGTACTGTGTGTATAGGGGCACCTCTCCCTGTCACCCCATTATTATATAGTCTGTCCCGTACTGTGTGTATAGAGGCACCTCTCCCTGCCACCCCATTATTATATAGTCTGTCCTGTACTGTGTGTATAGAGGCACCTCTCCCTGCCACCCCATTATTATATAGTCTGTCCTGTGTGTGTATAGAGGCACCTCTCCCTGCCACCCCATTATTATATAGTCTGTCCTGTGTGTGTATAGAGGCACCTCTCCCTGCCACCCCATTATTATATAGTCTGTCCTGTGCTGTGTGTATAGAGGCACCTCTCCCTGCCACCCCATTATTATATAGTCTGTCCTGTGCTGTGTGTATAGAGGCACCTCTCCCTGCCACCCCATTATTATATAGTCTGTCCTGTGCTGTGTGTATAGAGGCACCTCTCCCTGCCACCCCATTATTATATAGTCTGTCCTGTGCTGTGTGTATAGAGGCACCTCTCCCTGCCACCCCATTATTATATAGTCTGTACTGTACTGTGTATAGAGGCACCTCTCCCTGTCACCCCATTATTATATAGTCTGTCCTGTACTGTGTATAGAGGCACCTCTCCCTGCCACCCCATTATTATATAGTCTGTCCTGTACTGTGTGTATAGAGGCACCTCTCCCTGCCACCCCATTATTATATAGTCTGTCCTGTGCTGTGTGTATAGAGGCATCTCTCCCTGCCACCCCATTATTATATAGTCTGTCCTGTACTGTGTATATAGGCACCTCTCCCTGCCACCCCATTATTATATAGTCTGTCCTGTGCTGTGTGTATAGAGGCACCTCTCCCTGCCACCCCATTATTATATAGTCTGTACTGTACTGTGTGTATAGAGGCACCTCTACCTGCCACCCCATTATTATATAGTCTGTCCTGTGCTGTGCGTATAGAGGCACCTCTCCCTGCCGCCCCATTATTATATAGTCTGTCCTGTACTGTGTGTATAGAGGCACCTCTCCCTGTCACCCCATTATTATATAGTCTGTCCTGTGCTGTGTGTATAGAGGCAGCTCTCCCTGCCACCCCATTATTATATAGTCTGTCCTGTGCTGTGTGTATAGAGGCAGCTCTCCCTGCCACCCCATTATTATATAGTCTGTCCTGTCCTGTGCGTATAGAGGCACCTCTCCCTGTCACCCCATTATTATATAGTCTGTCCTGTGCTGTGTGTATAGAGGCACCTCTCCCTGCCACCCCATTATTATATAGTCTGTCCTGTGCTGTGTGTATAGAGGCACCTCTCCCTGCCACCCCATTATTATATAGTCTGTACTGTGTGTATAGAGGCACCTCTCCCTGCCACCCCATTATTATATAGTCTGTCCTGTGCTGTGTGTATAGAGGCACCTCTCCCTGCCACCCCATTATTATATAGTCTGTCCTGTACTGTGTGTATAGAGGCACCTCTCCCTGCCACCCCATTATTATATAGTCTGTCCTGTACTGACTGTGTGTATAGAGGCACCTCTCCCTGCCACCCCATTATTATATAGTCTGTCCTGTGCTGTGTGTATAGAGGCACCTCTCCCTGTCACCCCATTATTATATAGTCTGTCCTGTACTGTGTGTATAGAGGCACCTCTCCCTGTCACCCCATTATTATATAGTCTGTCCTGTGCTGTGTGTATAGAGGCACCTCTCCCTGCCACCCCATTATTATATAGTCTGTCCTGTACTGTGTGTATAGAGGCACCTCTCCCTGCCACCCCATTATTATATAGTCTGTCCTGTACTGTGTGTATAGAGGCACCTCTCCCTGCCACCCCATTATTATATAGTCTGTCCTGTACTGACTGTGTGTATAGAGGCACCTCTCCCTGCCACCCCATTATTATATAGTCTGTCCTGTGCTGTGTGTATAGAGGCACCTCTCCCTGTCACCCCATTATTATATAGTCTGTCCTGTACTGTGTGTATAGAGGCACCTCTCCCTGTCACCCCATTATTATATAGTCTGTCCTGTCCTGTGTGTATAGAGGCACCTCTCCCTGCCACCCCATTATTATATAGTCTGTCCTGTGCTGTGTGTATAGAGGCACCTCTCCCTGCCACCCCATTATTATATAGTCTGTCCTGTACTGTGTGTATAGAGGCACCTCTCCCTGCCACCCTATTATTATATAGTCTGTCCTGTACTGTGTGTATAGAGGCACCTCTCCCTGCCACCCCATTATTATATAGTCTGTCCTGTGCTGTGTGTATAGAGGCACCTCTCCCTGCCACCCCATTATTATATAGTCTGTCCTGTACTGTGCGTATAGAGGCACCTCTCCCTGCCACCCCATTATTATATAGTCTGTCCTGTACTGTGTGTATATAGGCACCTCTCCCTGTCACCCCATTATTATATAGTCTGTCCTGTACTGTGTGTATAGAGGCACCTCTCCCTGCCACCCCATTATTATATAGTCTGTCCTGTACTGTGTGTATAGAGGCACCTCTCCCTGCCACCCCATTATTATATAGTCTGTCCTGTACTGACTGTGTGTATAGAGGCACCTCTCCCTGCCACCCCATTATTATATAGTCTGTCCTGTGCTGTGTGTATAGAGGCACCTCTCCCTGCCACCCCATTATTATATAGTCTGTCCTGTGCTGTGTGTATAGAGGCACCTCTCCCTGCCACCCCATTATTATATAGTCTGTCCTGTCCTGTGTGTATAGAGGCACCTCTCCCTGCCACCCCATTATTATATAGTCTGTCCTGTGTGTATAGAGGCACCTCTCCCTGCCACCCCATTATTATATAGTCTGTCCTGTACTGTGTGTATAGGGGCACCTCTCCCTGCCGCCCCATTATTATATAGTCTGTCCTGTGTGTATAGAGGCACCTCTCCCTGCCACCCCATTATTATATAGTCTGTCCTGTGTGTATAGAGGCACCTCTCCCTGCCACCCCATTATTATATAGTCTGTCCTGTGCTGTGTGTATAGAGGCACCTCTCCCTGCCACCCCATTATTATATAGTCTGTCCTGTACTGTGTGTATAGAGGCACCTCTCCCTGCCACCCCATTATTATATAGTCTGTCCTGTGCGGTGTGTATAGAGGCACCTCTCCCTGCCACCCCATTATTATATAATCTGTCCTGTGCTGTGTGTATAGAGGCACCTCTCCCTGCCACCCCATTATTATATAGTCTGTCCTGTGCTGTGTGTATAGAGGCACCTCTCCCTGTCACCCCATTATTATATAGTCTGTCCTGTACTGTGTGTATAGAGGCACCTCTCCCTGCCACCCCATTATTATATAGTCTGTCCTGTGCTGTGTGTATAGAGGCACCTCTCCCTGCCACCCCATTATTATATAGTCTGTCCTGTACTGTGTGTATAGAGGCACCTCTCCCTGCCACCCCATTATTATATAGTCTGTCCTGTGCTGTGTGTATAGAGGCACCTCTCCCTGCCACCCCATTATTATATAGTCTGTCCTGTACTGTGTATATAGAGGCACCTCCCCCTGTCACCCCATTATTATATAGTCTGTCCTGTACTGTGCGTATAGAGGCACCTCCCCCTGTCACCCCATTATTATATAGTCTGTCCTGTACTGTGTGTATAGAGGCACCTCTCCCTGCCACCCCATTATTATATAGTCTGTCCTGTACTGTGTGTGTATAGAGGCACCTCTCCCTGCCACCCCATTATTATATAGTCTGTCCTGTACTGTGTGTATAGAGGCACCTCTCCCTGCCACCCCATTATTATATAGTCTGTCCTGTACTGTGTGTATAGAGGCACCTCTCCCTGTCACCCCATTATTATATAGTCTGTGCTGTGTGTATAGAGGCACCTCTCCCTGCCACCCCATTATTATATAGTCTGTCCTGTGCTGTGTGTATAGAGGCACCTCTCCCTGCCACCCCATTATTATATAGTCTGTCCTGTACTGTGTGTATAGAGGCACCTCTCCCTGCCACCCCATTATTATATAGTCTGTACTGACTGTGCGTATAGAGGCACCTCTCCCTGCCACCCCATTATTATATAGTCTGTCCTGTGCTGTGCGTATAGAGGCACCTCTCCCTGCCACCCCATTATTATATAGTCTGTCCTGTACTGTGTGTATAGAGGCACCTCTCCCTGTCACCCCATTATTATATAGTCTGTCCTGTACTGTGTGTATAGAGGCACCTCTCCCTGCCACCCCATTATTATATAGTCTGTCCTGTGCTGTGCGTATAGAGGCACCTCTCCCTGCCACCCCATTATTATATAGTCTGTCCTGTACTGTGTGTATAGAGGCACCTCTCCCTGTCACCCCATTATTATATAGTCTGTCCTGTACTGTGTGTATAGAGGCAGCTCTCCCTGCCACCCCATTATTATATAGTCTGTACTGTGTGTATAGAGGCACCTCTCCCTGCCACCCCATTATTATATAGTCTGTCCTGTACTGTGCGTATAGAGGCACCTCTCCCTGCCACCCCATTATTATATAGTCTGTCCTGTACTGTGTGTATAGAGGCACCTCTCCCTGCCACCCCATTATTATATAGTCTGTCCTGTACTGTGTGTATAGAGGCACCTCTCCCTGCCACCCCATTATTATATAGTCTGTCCTGTACTGTGTGTATAGAGGCACCTCTCCCTGCCACCCCATTATTATATAGTCTGTCC
This sequence comes from Crinia signifera, assembly GCF_055691185.1. Classification (NCBI taxonomy): domain Eukaryota; kingdom Metazoa; phylum Chordata; class Amphibia; order Anura; family Myobatrachidae; genus Crinia; species Crinia signifera. The sequence goes on along the minus strand of NC_139221.1, from coordinate 3,339,447 downwards.
TGTGCTGTGTATAGAGGCACCTCTCCCTGACACCCCATTATTATATAGTCTGTACTGTACTGTGTGTATAGAGGCACCTCTCCCTGCCACCCCATTATTATATAGTCTGTCCTGTGCTGTGTATAGAGGCACCTCTCCCTGACACCCCATTATTATATAGTCTGTACTGTACTGTGTGTATAGAGGCACCTCTCCCTGCCACCCCATTATTATATAGTCTGTACTGTGTGTATAGAGGCACCTCTCCCTGCCACCCCATTATTATATAGTCTGTCCTGTACTGTGTGTATAGAGGCACCTCTCCCTGCCACCCCATTATTATATAGTCTGTCCTGTACTGTGTGTATAGAGGCACCTCTCCCTGTCACCCCATTATTATATAGTCTGTCCTGTACTGACTGTGTGTATAGAGGCACCTCTCCCTGCCACCCCATTATTATATAGTCTGTCCTGTGTGTGTATAGAGGCACCTCTCCCTGCCACCCCATTATTATATAGTCTGTCCTGTGCTGTGTGTATAGAGGCACCTCTCCCTGCCACCCCATTATTATATAGTCTGTCCTGTACTGTGTGTATAGGGGCACCTCTCCCTGTCACCCCATTATTATATAGTCTGTCCTGTACTGACTGTGTGTATAGAGGCACCTCTCCCTGCCACCCCATTATTATATAGTCTGTCCTGTACTGTGTGTATAGGGGCACCTCTCCCTGTCACCCCATTATTATATAGTCTGTCCCGTACTGTGTGTATAGAGGCACCTCTCCCTGCCACCCCATTATTATATAGTCTGTCCTGTACTGTGTGTATAGAGGCACCTCTCCCTGCCACCCCATTATTATATAGTCTGTCCTGTGTGTGTATAGAGGCACCTCTCCCTGCCACCCCATTATTATATAGTCTGTCCTGTGTGTGTATAGAGGCACCTCTCCCTGCCACCCCATTATTATATAGTCTGTCCTGTGCTGTGTGTATAGAGGCACCTCTCCCTGCCACCCCATTATTATATAGTCTGTCCTGTGCTGTGTGTATAGAGGCACCTCTCCCTGCCACCCCATTATTATATAGTCTGTCCTGTGCTGTGTGTATAGAGGCACCTCTCCCTGCCACCCCATTATTATATAGTCTGTCCTGTGCTGTGTGTATAGAGGCACCTCTCCCTGCCACCCCATTATTATATAGTCTGTACTGTACTGTGTATAGAGGCACCTCTCCCTGTCACCCCATTATTATATAGTCTGTCCTGTACTGTGTATAGAGGCACCTCTCCCTGCCACCCCATTATTATATAGTCTGTCCTGTACTGTGTGTATAGAGGCACCTCTCCCTGCCACCCCATTATTATATAGTCTGTCCTGTGCTGTGTGTATAGAGGCATCTCTCCCTGCCACCCCATTATTATATAGTCTGTCCTGTACTATGTGTATAGAGGTACCTCTCCCTGCCACCCCATTATTATATAGTCTGTCCTGTACTGACTGTGTGTATAGAGGCACCTCTCCCTGCCACCCCATTATTATATAGTCTGTCCTGTACTGTGTGTATAGAGGCACCTCTCCCTGTCACCCCATTATTATATAGTCTGTCCTGTGCTGTGTGTATAGAGGCACCTCTCCCTGTCACCCCATTATTATATAGTCTGTCCTGTACTGTGTGTATAGAGGCACCTCTCCCTGCCACCCCATTATTATATAGTCTGTCCTGTACTGTGTGTATAGAGGCAGCTCTCCCTGCCACCCCATTATTATATAGTCTGTCCTGTACTGTGCGTATAGAGGCACCTCTCCCTGCCACCCCATTATTATATAGTCTGTCCTGTGCTGTGTGTATAGAGGCACCTCTCCCTGTCACCCCATTATTATATAGTCTGTCCTGTGCTGTGTATAGAGGCACCTCTCCCTGCCACCCCATTATTATATAGTCTGTCCTGTGCTGTGTGTATAGAGGCACCTCTCCCTGTCACCCCATTATTATATAGTCTGTCCTGTGCTGTGTGTATAGAGGCACCTCTCCCTGCCACCCCATTATTATATAGTCTGTCCTGTACGTATAGAGGCACCTCTCCCTGCCACCCCATTATTATATAGTCTGTCCTGTACTGTGTATATAGAGGCACCTCTCCCTGCCACCCCATTATTATATAGTCTGTCCTGTACTGTGTGTATAGAGGCACCTCTCCCTGCCACCCCATTATTATATAGTCTGTCCTGTGCTGTGTGTATAGAGGCACCTCTCCCTGCCACCCCATTATTATATAGTCTGTCCTGTACTGACTGTGTGTATAGAGGCACCTCTCCCTGCCACCCCATTATTATATAGTCTGTCCTGTACTGTGTGTATAGAGGCACCTCTCCCTGCCACCCCATTATTATATAGTCTGTCCTGTACTGTGCGTATAGAGGCACCTCTCCCTGCCACCCCATTATTATATAGTCTGTCCTGTACTGTGTATAGAGGCACCTCTCCCTGCCACCCCATTATTATATAGTCTGTCCTGTGCTGTGTGTATAGAGGCACCTCTCCCTGTCACCCCATTATTATATAGTCTGTCCTGTGCTGTGTGTATAGAGGCACCTCTCCCTGCCACCCCATTATTATATAGTCTGTCCTGTACTGTGTGTATAGAGGCACCTCTCCCTGCCACCCCATTATTATATAGTCTGTCCTGTGCTGTGTGTATAGAGGCACCTCTCCCTGCCACCCCATTATTATATAGTCTGTCCTGTGCTGTGTGTATAGAGGCACCTCTCCCTGCCACCCCATTATTATATAGTCTGTCCTGTACTGACTGTGTGTATAGAGGCACCTCTCCCTGCCACCCCATTATTATATAGTCTGTCCTGTGCTGTGTGTATAGAGGCAGCTCTCCCTGCCACCCCATTATTATATAGTCTGTCCTGTGCTGTGTGTATAGAGGCACCTCTCCCTGCCACCCCATTATTATATAGTCTGTCCTGTGCTGTGTGTATAGAGGCACCTCTCCCTGCCACCCCATTATTATATAGTCTGTCCTGTACTGACTGTGTGTATAGAGGCACCTCTCCCTGCCACCCCATTATTATATAGTCTGTCCTGTACTGTGTGTATAGAGGCACCTCTCCCTGCCACCCCATTATTATATAGTCTGTCCTGTACTGACTGTGCGTATAGAGGCACCTCTCCCTGTCACCCCATTATTATATAGTCTGTACTGTGTGTATAGAGGCACCTCTCCCTGCCACCCCATTATTATATAGTCTGTCCTGTACTGTGTGTATAGAGGCACCTCTCCCTGCCACCCCATTATTATATAGTCTGTCCTGTACTGTGTATATAGAGGCACCTCTCCCTGCCACCCCATTATTATATAGTCTGTCCTGTGCTGTGTGTATAGAGGCACCTCTCCCTGCCACCCCATTATTATATAGTCTGTACTGACTGTGCGTATAGAGGCACCTCTCCCTGTCACCCCATTATTATATAGTCTGTCCTGTCCTGTGCGTATAGAGGCACCTCTCCCTGCCACCCCATTATTATATAGTCTGTCCTGTCCTGTGTGTATAGAGGCACCTCTCCCTGCCACCCCATTATTATATAGTCTGTCCTGTGCTGTGTGTATAGAGGCACCTCTCCCTGCCACCCCATTATTATATAGTCTGTCCTGTGCTGTGTGTATAGAGGCACCTCTCCCTGCCACCCCATTATTATATAGTCTGTCCTGTACTGTGTGTATAGAGGCAGCTCTCCCTGCCACCCCATTATTATATAGTCTGTCCTGTACTGTGTGTATAGAGGCACCTCTCCCTGTCACCCCATTATTATATAGTCTGTCCTGTACTGACTGTGTGTATAGAGGCACCTCTCCCTGCCACCCCATTATTATATAGTCTGTCCTGTGTGTGTATAGAGGCACCTCTCCCTGCCACCCCATTATTATATAGTCTGTCCTGTGCTGTGTGTATAGAGGCACCTCTCCCTGCCACCCCATTATTATATAGTCTGTCCTGTACTGACTGTGTGTATAGAGGCACCTCTCCCTGCCACCCCATTATTATATAGTCTGTCCTGTACTGTGTGTATAGAGGCACCTCTCCCTGTCACCCCATTATTATATAGTCTGTCCTGTACTGTGTGTATAGAGGCACCTCTCCCTGTCACCCCATTATTATATAGTCTGTCCTGTACTGTGTGTATAGAGGCACCTCTCCCTGCCACCCCATTATTATATAGTCTGTCCTGTACTGTGTGTATAGAGGCACCTCTCCCTGCCACCCCATTATTATATAGTCTGTCCTGTACTGTGTGTATAGAGGCACCTCTCCCTGCCACCCCATTATTATATAGTCTGTCCTGTACTGTGTGTATAGAGGCACCTCTCCCTGCCACCCCATTATTATATAGTCTGTCCTGTGCTGTGTGTATAGAGGCACCTCTCCCTGCCACCCCATTATTATATAGTCTGTCCTGTACTGTGTGTATAGAGGCACCTCTCCCTGCCACCCCATTATTATATAGTCTGTCCTGTACTGACTGTGTGTATAGAGGCACCTCTCCCTGCCACCCCATTATTATATAGTCTGTCCTGTACTGTGTATAGAGGCACCTCTCCCTGCCACCCCATTATTATATAGTCTGTACTGTACTGTACTGTGTGTATAGAGGCACCTCTCCCTGTCACCCCATTATTATATAGTCTGTCCTGTACTGTGTGTATAGAGGCACCTCTCCCTGCCACCCCATTATTATATAGTCTGTCCTGTGCTGTGCGTATAGAGGCACCTCTCCCTGCCACCCCATTATTATATAGTCTGTCCTGTACTGTGCGTATAGAGGCACCTCTCCCTGCCACCCCATTATTATATAGTCTGTCCTGTACTGTGCGTATAGAGGCACCTCTCCCTGCCACCCCATTATTATATAGTCTGTACTGTGTGTATAGAGGCACCTCTCCCTGCCACCCCATTATTATATAGTCTGTCCTGTACTGTGTGTATAGAGGCACCTCTCCCTGCCACCCCATTATTATATAGTCTGTCCTGTACTGTGTGTATAGAGGCACCTCTCCCTGCCACCCCATTATTATATAGTCTGTCCTGTGCTGTGTGTATAGAGGCACCTCTCCCTGCCACCCCATTATTATATAGTCTGTCCTGTACTGTGCGTATAGAGGCACCTCTCCCTGCCACCCCATTATTATATAGTCTGTCCTGTACTGTGTGTATAGAGGCACCTCTCCCTGTCACCCCATTATTATATAGTCTGTCCTGTACTGACTGTGTGTATAGAGGCACCTCTCCCTGCCACCCCATTATTATATAGTCTGTCCTGTACTGACTGTGTGTATAGAGGCACCTCTCCCTGTCACCCCATTATTATATAGTCTGTCCTGTACTGTGTATAGAGGCACCTCTCCCTGCCACCCCATTATTATATAGTCTGTCCTGTACTGACTGTGTGTATAGAGGCACCTCTCCCTGCCACCCCATTATTATATAGTCTGTCCTGTGCTGTGTGTATAGAGGCACCTCCCCCTGTCACCCCATTATTATATAGTCTGTCCTGTACTGTGTGTATAGAGGCACCTCTCCCTGCCACCCCATTATTATATAGTCTGTCCTGTACTGTGTGTATAGAGGCACCTCTCCCTGCCACCCCATTATTATATAGTCTGTCCTGTGCTGTGCGTATAGAGGCACCTCTCCCTGCCACCCCATTATTATATAGTCTGTACTGTGTGTATAGAGGCACCTCTCCCTGCCACCCCATTATTATATAGTCTGTCCTGTGCTGTGTGTATAGAGGCACCTCTCCCTGTCACCCCATTATTATATAGTCTGTCCTGTACTGACTGTGTGTATAGAGGCACCTCTCCCTGCCACCCCATTATTATATAGTCTGTCCTGTACTGTGTGTATAGAGGCACCTCTCCCTGCCACCCCATTATTATATAGTCTGTCCTGTACTGTGCGTATAGAGGCACCTCTCCCTGCCACCCCATTATTATATAGTCTGTCCTGTACTGTGTGTATAGAGGCACCTCTCCCTGCCACCCCATTATTATATAGTCTGTCCTGTACTGTGCGTATAGAGGCACCTCTCCCTGCCACCCCATTATTATATAGTCTGTCCTGTACTGTGCGTATAGAGGCACCTCTCCCTGCCACCCCATTATTATATAGTCTGTCCTGTACTGTGTGTATAGAGGCACCTCTCCCTGCCACCCCATTATTATATAGTCTGTCCTGTACTGACTGTGTGTATAGAGGCAGCTCTCCCTGTCACCCCATTATTATATAGTCTGTCCTGTACTGACTGTGTGTATAGAGGCACCTCTCCCTGCCACCCCATTATTATATAGTCTGTCCTGTACTGTGTATAGAGGCACCTCTCCCTGTCACCCCATTATTATATAGTCTGTCCTGTGCTGTGCGTATAGAGGCACCTCTCCCTGCCACCCCATTATTATATAGTCTGTACTGTACTGTACTGTGTGTATAGAGGCACCTCTCCCTGCCACCCCATTATTATATAGTCTGTCCTGTACTGTGTATATAGAGGCACCTCTCCCTGCCACCCCATTATTATATAGTCTGTCCTGTACTGTGTGTATAGAGGCACCTCTCCCTGCCACCCCGTTATTATATAGTCTGTCCTGTGCTGTGCGTATAGAGGCACCTCTCCCTGCCACCCCATTATTATATAGTCTGTCCTGTCCTGTGCGTATAGAGGCACCTCTCCCTGCCACCCCATTATTATATAGTCTGTCCTGTGCTGTGTGTATAGAGGCACCTCTCCCTGTCACCCCATTATTATATAGTCTGTCCTGTATTGTGTGTATAGAGGCACCTCTCCCTGCCACCCCATTATTATATAGTCTGTACTGTGTGTATAGAGGCACCTCTCCCTGCCACCCCATTATTATATAGTCTGTCCTGTACTGTGTGTATAGAGGCACCTCTCCCTGCCACCCCATTATTATATAGTCTGTCCTGTACTGTGTGTATAGAGGCACCTCTCCCTGCCACCCCATTATTATATAGTCTGTCCTGTACTGTGTGTATAGAGGCACCTCTCCCTGCCGCCCCATTATTATATAGTCTGTCCTGTGCTGTGTGTGTATATAGAGGCACCTCTCCCTGCCACCCCATTATTATATAGTCTGTCCTGTACTGTGTGTATAGAGGCACCTCTCCCTGCCACCCCATTATTATATAGTCTGTCCTGTACTGTGTGTATAGAGGCACCTCTCCCTGCCACCCCATTATTATATAGTCTGTCCTGTACTGTGTGTATAGAGGCACCTCTCCCTGCCACCCCATTATTATATAGTCTGTCCTGTGCTGTGTGTATAGAGGCACCTCTCCCTGCCACCCCATTATTATATAGTCTGTCCTGTACTGTGTGTATAGAGGCACCTCTCCCTGCCACCCCATTATTATATAGTCTGTCCTGTTCTGTGTGTATAGAGGCACCTCTCCCTGCCACCCCATTATTATATAGTCTGTCCTGTACTGTGTATAGAGGCACCTCTCCCTGCCACCCCATTATTATATAGTCTGTCCTGTACTGTGCGTATAGAGGCACCTCTCCCTGCCACCCCATTATTATATAGTCTGTCCTGTACTGTGCGTATAGAGGCACCTCTCCCTGCCACCCCATTATTATATAGTCTGTCCTGTACTGTGTGTATAGAGGCACCTCTCCCTGCCACCCCATTATTATATAGTCTGTCCTGTACTGTGTGTATAGAGGCACCTCTCCCTGTCACCCCATTATTATATAGTCTGTCCTGTGCTGTGTGTATAGAGGCAGCTCTCCCTGCCACCCCATTATTATATAGTCTGTCCTGTCCTGTGTGTATAGAGGCACCTCTCCCTGCCACCCCATTATTATATAGTCTGTCCTGTACTGACTGTGTGTATAGAGGCACCTCTCCCTGCCACCCCATTATTATATAGTCTGTCCTGTGCTGTACGTATAGAGGCACCTCTCCCTGCCACCCCATTATTATATAGTCTGTCCTGTACTGACTGTGTGTATAGAGGCACCTCTCCCTGCCACCCCATTATTATATAGTCTGTCCTGTACTGTGTGTATAGAGGCACCTCTCCCTGCCACCCCATTATTATATAGTCTGTCCTGTGCTGTGCGTATAGAGGCACCTCTCCCTGCCACCCCATTATTATATAGTCTGTCCTGTACTGTGCGTATAGAGGCACCTCTCCCTGCCACCCCATTATTATATAGTCTGTCCTGTGCTGTGCGTATAGAGGCACCTCTCCCTGCCACCCCATTATTATATAGTCTGTCCTGTACTGTGTGTATAGAGGCACCTCTCCCTGCCACCCCATTATTATATAGTCTGTCCTGTACTGACTGTGTGTATAGAGGCACCTCTCCCTGCCACCCCATTATTATATAGTCTGTCCTGTACTGTGTGTATAGAGGCACCTCCCCCTGTCACCCCATTATTATATAGTCTGTCCTGTGCTGTGTGTATAGAGGCACCTCTCCCTGTCACCCCATTATTATATAGTCTGTCCTGTCCTGTGCGTATAGAGGCACCTATCCCTGCCACCCCATTATTATATAGTCTGTCCTGTACTGTGTGTATAGAGGCACCTCTCCCTGTCACCCCATTATTATATAGTCTGTCCTGTACTGTGTGTATAGAGGCACCTCTCCCTGCCACCCCATTATTATATAGTCTGTCCTGTACTGTGTGTATAGAGGGACCTCTCCCTGCCACCCCATTATTATATAGTCTGTCCTGTACTGTGCGTATAGAGGCACCTCTCCCTGCCACCCCATTATTATATAGTCTGTCCTGTGCTGTGTGTATAGAGGCACCTCTCCCTGCCACCCCATTATTATATAGTCTGTCCTGTACTGTGTGTATAGAGGCACCTCTCCCTGCCACCCCATTATTATATAGTCTGTCCTGTACTGTGTGTATAGAGGCACCTCTCCCTGTCACCCCATTATTATATAGTCTGTCCTGTACTGTGTGTATAGAGGCACCTCTCCCTGTCACCCCATTATTATATAGTCTGTCCTGTACTGTGTGTATAGAGGCACCTCTCCCTGCCACCCCATTATTATATAGTCTGTCCTGTACTGTGTGTATAGAGGCACCTCTCCCTGCCACCCCATTATTATATAGTCTGTCCTGTGCTGTGTGTATAGAGGCACCTCTCCCTGCCACCCCATTATTATATAGTCTGTCCTGTACTGTGCGTATAGAGGCACCTCTCCCTGCCACCCCATTATTATATAGTCTGTCCTGTACTGACTGTGTGTATAGAGGCACCTCTCCCTGCCACCCCATTATTATATAGTCTGTCCTGTACTGACTGTGTGTATAGAGGCACCTCTCCCTGCCACCCCATTATTATATAGTCTGTCCTGTACTGACTGTGTGTATAGAGGCACCTCTCCCTGCCACCCCATTATTATATAGTCTGTCCTGTACTGACTGTGTGTATAGAGGCACCTCTCCCTGCCACCCCATTATTATATAGTCTGTCCTGTACTGACTGTGTGTATAGAGGCACCTCTCCCTGCCACCCCATTATTATATAGTCTGTACTGTACTGTGTATAGAGGCACCTCTCCCTGCCACCCCATTATTATATAGTCTGTACTGTGTGTATAGAGGCACCTCTCCCTGCCACCCCATTATTATATAGTCTGTCCTGTGCTGTGTGTATAGAGGCACCTCTCCCTGCCACCCCATTATTATATAGTCTGTCCTGTACTGACTGTGTGTATAGAGGCACCTCTCCCTGCCACCCCATTATTATATAGTCTGTACTGTGTGTATAGAGGCACCTCTCCCTGCCACCCCATTATTATATAGTCTGTCCTGTGCTGTGTGTATAGAGGCACCTCTCCCTGCCACCCCATTATTATATAGTCTGTCCTGTGCTGTGTGTATAGAGGCACCTCTCCCTGCCACCCCATTATTATATAGTCTGTCCTGTGCTGTGTGTATAGAGGCACCTCTCCCTGCCACCCCATTATTATATAGTCTGTCCTGTACTGTGTGTATAGAGGCACCTCTCCCTGCCACCCCATTATTATATAGTCTGTCCTGTCCTGTGTGTATAGAGGCACCTCTCCCTGCCACCCCATTATTATATAGTCTGTACTGTGTGTATAGAGGCACCTCTCCCTGCCACCCCATTATTATATAGTCTGTCCTGTACTGTGCGTATAGAGGCACCTCTCCCTGCCACCCCATTATTATATAGTCTGTCCTGTCCTGTGTGTATATAGGCACCTCTCCCTGCCACCCCATTATTATATAGTCTGTCCTGTACTGTGTGTATAGAGGCACCTCTCCCTGCCACCCCATTATTATATAGTCTGTCCTGTACTGTGTGTATAGAGGCACCTCTCCCTGCCACCCCATTATTATATAGTCTGTCCTGTGCTGTGTGTATAGAGGCACCTCTCCCTGCCACCCCATTATTATATAGTCTGTCCTGTACTGACTGTGTGTATAGAGGCACCTCTCCCTGCCACCCCATTATTATATAGTCTGTCCTGTACTGTGTATAGAGGCACCTCTCCCTGCCACCCCATTATTATATAGTCTGTCCTGTACTGTGTGTATAGAGGCACCTCTCCCTGCCACCCCATTATTATATAGTCTGTCCTGTACTGTGCGTATAGAGGCACCTCTCCCTGTCACCCCATTATTATATAGTCTGTCCTGTACTGTGCGTATAGAGGCACCTCTCCCTGCCACCCCATTATTATATAGTCTGTCCTGTGCTGTGTGTATAGAGGCACCTCTCCCTGCCACCCCATTATTATATAGTCTGTCCTGTACTGTGTATAGAGGCACCTCTCCCTGCCACCCCATTATTATATAGTCTGTCCTGTGCTGTGTGTATAGAGGCACCTCTCCCTGCCACCCCATTATTATATAGTCTGTACTGTACTGTGTGTATAGAGGCACCTCTCCCTGCCACCCCATTATTATATAGTCTGTCCTGTACTGACTGTGTGTATAGAGGCACCTCTCCCTGCCACCCCATTATTATATAGTCTGTCCTGTACTGTGTGTATAGAGGCACCTCTCCCTGCCACCCCATTATTATATAGTCTGTCCTGTACTGTGCGTATAGAGGCACCTCTCCCTGCCACCCCATTATTATATAGTCTGTCCTGTACTGACTGTGTGTATAGAGGCACCTCTCCCTGCCACCCCATTATTATATAGTCTGTCCTGTGCTGTGTGTATATAGGCACCTCTCCCTGCCACCCCATTATTATATAGTCTGTCCTGTACTGTGTGTATAGAGGCACCTCTCCCTGCCACCCCATTATTATATAGTCTGTCCTGTACTGACTGTGTGTATAGAGGCACCTCTCCCTGCCACCCCATTATTATATAGTCTGTCCTGTACTGACTGTGTGTATAGAGGCACCTCTCCCTGCCACCCCATTATTATATAGTCTGTCCTGTGCTGTGTGTATAGAGGCACCTCTCCCTGCCACCCCATTATTATATAGTCTGTCCTGTGCTGTGCGTATAGAGGCACCTCTCCCTGCCACCCCATTATTATATAGTCTGTACTGTGTGTATAGAGGCACCTCTCCCTGCCACCCCATTATTATATAGTCTGTCCTGTACTGTGTGTATAGAGGCACCTCTCCCTGCCACCCCATTATTATATAGTCTGTCCTGTACTGTGTGTATAGAGGCACCTCTCCCTGCCACCCCATTATTATATAGTCTGTCCTGTACTGTGTGTATAGAGGCACCTCTCCCTGCCACCCCATTATTATATAGTCTGTCCTGTACTGACTGTGTGTATAGAGGCACCTCTCCCTGCCACCCCATTATTATATAGTCTGTCCTGTACTGTGTATAGAGGCACCTCTCCCTGCCACCCCATTATTATATAGTCTGTCCTGTACTGTGTGTATAGAGGCACCTCTCCCTGCCACCCCATTATTATATAGTCTGTCCTGTGCTGTGTGTATATAGGCACCTCTCCCTGCCACCCCATTATTATATAGTCTGTCCTGTACTGTGTGTATAGAGGCACCTCTCCCTGCCACCCCATTATTATATAGTCTGTCCTGTACTGACTGTGTGTATAGAGGCACCTCTCCCTGCCACCCCATTATTATATAGTCTGTCCTGTCCTGTGCGTATAGAGGCACCTCTCCCTGCCACCCCATTATTATATAGTCTGTCCTGTACTGTGTGTATAGAGGCACCTCTCCCTGTCACCCCATTATTATATAGTCTGTCCTGTGCTGTGTGTATAGAGGCACCTCTCCCTGCCACCCCATTATTATATAGTCTGTCCTGTACTGACTGTGTGTATAGAGGCACCTCTCCCTGCCACCCCATTATTATATAGTCTGTCCTGTACTGTGTGTATAGAGGCACCTCTCCCTGCCACCCCATTATTATATAGTCTGTCCTGTACTGACTGTGTGTATAGAGGCACCTCTCCCTGCCACCCCATTATTATATAGTCTGTCCTGTGCTGTGTGTATAGGCACCTCTCCCTGCCACCCCATTATTATATAGTCTGTCCTGTACTGTGTGTGTATAGAGGCACCTCTCCCTGCCACCCCATTATTATATAGTCTGTCCTGTACTGTGTGTATAGAGGCACCTCTCCCTGCCACCCCATTATTATATAGTCTGTCCTGTGCTGTGTGTATAGGCACCTCTCCCTGCCACCCCATTATTATATAGTCTGTCCTGTGCTGTGTGTATAGAGGCACCTCTCCCTGCCACCCCATTATTATATAGTCTGTCCTGTACTGTGTGTATAGAGGCACCTCTCCCTGCCACCCCATTATTATATAGTCTGTCCTGTACTGTGCGTATAGAGGCACCTCTCCCTGCCACCCCATTATTATATAGTCTGTCCTGTACTGTGTGTATAGAGGCACCTCTCCCTGCCACCCCATTATTATATAGTCTGTCCTGTACTGACTGTGTGTATAGAGGCACCTCTCCCTGCCACCCCATTATTATATAGTCTGTCCTGTGCTGTGTGTATAGGCACCTCTCCCTGCCACCCCATTATTATATAGTCTGTCCTGTACTGACTGTGTGTATAGAGGCACCTCTCCCTGCCACCCCATTATTATATAGTCTGTCCTGTGCTGTGTGTATAGGCACCTCTCCCTGCCACCCCATTATTATATAGTCTGTCCTGTACTGTGTATAGAGGCACCTCTCCCTGCCACCCCATTATTATATAGTCTGTCCTGTGCTGTGTGTATAGGCACCTCTCCCTGCCACCCCATTATTATATAGTCTGTCCTGTACTGACTGTGTGTATAGAGGCACCTCTCCCTGCCACCCCATTATTATATAGTCTGTCCTGTACTGTGTGTATAGAGGCACCTCTCCCTGCCACCCCATTATTATATAGTCTGTCCTGTACTGTGTGTATAGAGGCACCTCTCCCTGCCACCCCATTATTATATAGTCTGTCCTGTACTGTGTGTATAGAGGCACCTCTCCCTGCCACCCCATTATTATATAGTCTGTCCTGTACTGTGCGTATAGAGGCACCTCTCCCTGCCACCCCATTATTATATAGTCTGTCCTGTACTGACTGTGTGTATAGAGGCACCTCTCCCTGCCACCCCATTATTATATAGTCTGTCCTGTACTGACTGTGTGTATAGAGGCACCTCTCCCTGTCACCCCATTATTATATAGTCTGTCCTGTACTGTGCGTATAGAGGCACCTCTCCCTGCCACCCCATTATTATATAGTCTGTCCTGTACTGTGTGTATAGAGGCACCTCTCCCTGTCACCCCATTATTATATAGTCTGTCCTGTACTGTGTGTATAGAGGCACCTCTCCCTGCCACCCCATTATTATATAGTCTGTCCTGTCCTGTGTGTATAGAGGCAGCTCTCCCTGCCACCCCATTATTATATAGTCTGTCCTGTACTGTGTGTATAGAGGCACCTCTCCCTGCCACCCCATTATTATATAGTCTGTCCTGTACTGTGTGTATAGAGGCACCTCTCCCTGCCACCCCATTATTATATAGTCTGTCCTGTGCTGTGTGTATAGAGGCACCTCTCCCTGTCACCCCATTATTATATAGTCTGTCCTGTACTGTGTGTATAGAGGCACCTCTCCCTGCCACCCCATTATTATATAGTCTGTCCTGTCCTGTGCGTATAGAGGCACCTATCCCTGCCACCCCATTATTATATAGTCTGTCCTGTACTGTGTGTATAGAGGCACCTCTCCCTGTCACCCCATTATTATATAGTCTGTCCTGTACTGACTGTGTGTATAGAGGCACCTCTCCCTGCCACCCCATTATTATATAGTCTGTCCTGTCCTGTGCGTATAGAGGCAGCTCTCCCTGCCACCCCATTATTATATAGTCTGTCCTGTCCTGTGCGTATAGAGGCACCTCTCCCTGCCACCCCATTATTATATAGTCTGTCCTGTGCTGTGTGTATATAGGCACCTCTCCCTGCCACCCCATTATTATATAGTCTGTCCTGTGCTGTGTGTATAGAGGCACCTCTCCCTGCCACCCCATTATTATATAGTCTGTCCTGTGCTGTGTGTATAGAGGCACCTCTCCCTGCCACCCCATTATTATATAGTCTGTCCTGTACTGTGTGTATAGAGGCACCTCTCCCTGTCACCCCATTATTATATAGTCTGTCCTGTACTGTGTGTATAGAGGCACCTCTCCCTGCCACCCCATTATTATATAGTCTGTCCTGTGCTGTGCGTATAGGGGCACCTCTCCCTGCCACCCCATTATTATATAGTCTGTCCTGTGCTGTGTGTATAGGGGCACCTCTCCCTGCCACCCCATTATTATATAGTCTGTCCTGTGCTGTGTGTATAGAGGCACCTCTCCCTGCCACCCCATTATTATATAGTCTGTCCTGTACTGTGTGTATAGAGGCACCTCTCCCTGCCACCCCATTATTATATAGTCTGTCCTGTACTGACTGTGTGTATAGAGGCACCTCTCCCTGCCACCCCATTATTATATAGTCTGTCCTGTGCTGTACGTATAGAGGCACCTCTCCCTGTCACCCCATTATTATATAGTCTGTACTGACTGTGTGTATAGAGGCACCTCTCCCTGCCACCCCATTATTATATAGTCTGTCCTGTGCTGTGTGTATAGAGGCACCTCTCCCTGCCACCCCATTATTATATAGTCTGTCCTGTACTGTGTGTATAGAGGCACCTCTCCCTGCCACCCCATTATTATATAGTCTGTCCTGTACTGTGTGTATAGAGGCACCTCTCCCTGCCACCCCATTATTATATAGTCTGTCCTGTACTGTGTGTATAGAGGCACCTCTCCCTGCCACCCCATTATTATATAGTCTGTCCTGTGCTGTGTGTATAGAGGCACCTCTCCCTGCCACCCCATTATTATATAGTCTGTCCTGTGCTGTGTATAGAGGCAGCTCTCCCTGCCACCCCATTATTATATAGTCTGTCCTGTGCTGTGCGTATAGAGGCACCTCTCCCAGCCACCCCATTATTATATAGTCTGTCCTGTGCTGTGCGTATAGAGGCACCTCTCCCAGCCACCCCATTATTATATAGTCTGTCCTGTGCTGTGTGTATAGAGGCACCTCTCCCTGCCACCCTATTATTATATAGTCTGTCCTGTGCTGTGCGTATAGAGGCACCTCTCCCAGCCACCCCATTATTATATACTCTGTACTGTACTGACTGTATAGAGGCACCTCTCCCTGCCACCCCATTATTATATAGTCTGTCCTGTGCTGTGTGTATAGAGGCACCTCTCCCTGCCACCCTATTATTATATAGTCTGTCCTGTACTGTGTGTATAGAGGCACCTCTCCCTGTCACCCCATTATTATATAGTCTGTCCTGTACTGACTGTGTGTATAGAGGCACCTCTCCCTGCCACCCCATTATTATATAGTCTGTCCTGTACTGTGTGTATAGAGGCACCTCTCCCTGCCACCCCATTATTATATAGTCTGTCCTGTGCTGTGTGTATAGAGGCACCTCTCCCTGCCACCCCATTATTATATAGTCTGTCCTGTACTGACTGTGTGTATAGAGGCACCTCTCCCTGCCACCCCATTATTATATAGTCCGTCCTGTACTGTGTATATAGAGGCACCTCTCCCTGCCACCCCATTATTAGATAGTCTGTCCTGTACTGTGTGTATAGAGGCACCTCTCCCTGCCACCCCATTATTATATAGTCTGTCCTGTACTGACTGTGTGTATAGAGGCACCTCTCCCTGCCACCCCATTATTATATAGTCTGTCCTGTACTGTGTATAGAGGCACCTCTCCCTGCCACCCCATTATTATATAGTCTGTACTGTACTGTACTGTGTGTATAGAGGCACCTCTCCCTGTCACCCCATTATTATATAGTCTGTCCTGTACTGTGTGTATAGAGGCACCTCTCCCTGCCACCCCATTATTATATAGTCTGTCCTGTGCTGTGTGTATAGAGGCACCTCTCCCTGTCACCCCATTATTATATAGTCTGTCCTGTACTGTGTGTGTATAGAGGCACCTCTCCCTGCCACCCCATTATTATATAGTCTGTCCTGTACTGTGTGTATAGAGGCACCTCTCCCTGCCACCCCATTATTATATAGTCTGTCCTGTACTGTGCGTATAGAGGCACCTCTCCCTGCCACCCCATTATTATATAGTCTGTCCTGTACTGTGTGTATAGAGGCACCTCTCCCTGCCACCCCATTATTATATAGTCTGTCCTGTGCTGTGTGTATAGAGGCACCTCTCCCTGCCACCCCATTATTATATAGTCTGTCCTGTACTGTGTATAGAGGCACCTCTCCCTGTCACCCCATTATTATATAGTCTGTACTGACTGTGTGTATAGAGGCACCTCTCCCTGCCACCCTATTATTATATAGTCTGTCCTGTGCTGTGTGTATAGAGGCACCTCTCCCTGCCACCCCATTATTATATAGTCTGTCCTGTACTGTGTGTATAGAGGCACCTCTCCCTTCCACCCCATTATTATATAGTCTGTCCTGTACTGACTGTGTGTATAGAGGCACCTCTCCCTGCCACCCCATTATTATATAGTCTGTCCTGTACTGTGCGTATAGAGGCACCTCTCCCTTCCACCCCATTATTATATAGTCTGTCCTGTGCTGTGTGTATAGAGGCACCTCTCCCTGCCACCCCATTATTATATAGTCTGTCCTGTGCTGTGCGTATAGAGGCACCTCTCCCTGCCACCCCATTATTATATAGTCTGTCCTGTACTGTGTGTATAGAGGCACCTCTCCCTGCCACCCCATTATTATATAGTCTGTCCTGTACTGTGTGTGTATAGAGGCACCTCTCCCTGTCACCCCATTATTATATAGTCTGTGCTGTGTGTATAGAGGCACCTCTCCCTGTCACCCCATTATTATATAGTCTGTCCTGTACTGTGTGTATAGAGGCACCTCTCCCTGCCACCCCATTATTATATAGTCTGTCCTGTGCTGTGCGTATAGAGGCACCTCTCCCTGTCACCCCATTATTATATAGTCTGTGCTGTGTGTATAGAGGCACCTCTCCCTGCCACCCCATTATTATATAGTCTGTCCTGTGCTGTGCGTATAGAGGCACCTCTCCCTGTCACCCCATTATTATATAGTCTGTGCTGTGTGTATAGAGGCACCTCTCCCTGCCACCCCATTATTATATAGTCTGTCCTGTACTGTGTGTATAGAGGCACCTCTCCCTGCCACCCCATTATTATATAGTCTGTCCTGTGCTGTGCGTATAGAGGCACCTCTCCCTGTCACCCCATTATTATATAGTCTGTGCTGTGTGTATAGAGGCACCTCTCCCTGTCACCCCATTATTATATAGTCTGTCCTGTGCTGTGTGTATAGAGGCACCTCTCCCTGCCACCCCATTATTATATAGTCTGTCCTGTACTGTGCGTATAGAGGCACCTCTCCCTGCCACCCCATTATTATATAGTCTGTCCTGTACTGTGTGTATAGAGGCACCTCTCCCTGTCACCCCATTATTATATAGTCTGTCCTGTACTGTGTGTATAGAGGCACCTCTCCCTGTCACCCCATTATTATATAGTCTGTCCTGTACTGTGTGTATAGAGGCACCTCTCCCTGCCACCCCATTATTATATAGTCTGTACTGTACTGTGTGTATAGAGGCACCTCTCCCTGCCACCCCATTATTATATAGTCTGTCCTGTGCTGTGCGTATAGAGGCACCTCTCCCTGCCACCCCATTATTATATAGTCTGTCCTGTACTGTGTATATAGAGGCACCTCTCCCTGTCACCCCATTATTATATAGTCTGTCCTGTACTGTGTGTATAGAGGCACCTCTCCCTGTCACCCCATTATTATATAGTCTGTCCTGTACTGTGTGTATAGAGGCACCTCTCCCTGCCACCCCATTATTATATAGTCTGTACTGTACTGTGTGTATAGAGGCACCTCTCCCTGCCACCCCATTATTATATAGTCTGTCCTGTGCTGTGCGTATAGAGGCACCTCTCCCTGCCACCCCATTATTATATAGTCTGTCCTGTGCTGTGTGTATAGAGGCACCTCTCCCTGCCACCCCATTATTATATAGTCTGTCCTGTACTGTGTATATAGAGGCACCTCTCCCTGCCACCCCATTATTATATAGTCTGTCCTGTACTGACTGTGTGTATAGAGGCACCTCTCCCTGCCACCCCATTATTATATAGTCTGTCCTGTACTGTGTGTATAGAGGCACCTCTCCCTGCCACCCCATTATTATATAGTCTGTCCTGTGCTGTGTGTATAGAGGCACCTCTCCCTGCCACCCCATTATTATATAGTCTGTACTGTACTGTGTGTATAGAGGCACCTCTCCCTGTCACCCCATTATTATATAGTCTGTCCTGTGCTGTGTGTATAGAGGCACCTCTCCCTGCCACCCCATTATTATATAGTCTGTCCTGTACTGTGTGTATAGAGGCAGCTCTCCCTGCCACCCCATTATTATATAGTCTGTCCTGTACTGAGTGTATAGAGGCACCTCTCCCTGCCACCCTATTATTATATAGTCTGTCCTGTACTGTGTGTATAGAGGCACCTCTCCCTGCCACCCCATTATTATATAGTCTGTCCTGTACTGTGTGTATAGAGGCACCTCTCCCTGCCACCCCATTATTATATAGTCTGTCCTGTGCTGTGTGTATAGAGGCACCTCTCCCTGCCACCCCATTATTATATAGTCTGTCCTGTACTGTGTGTATAGAGGCACCTCTCCCTGCCACCCCATTATTATATAGTCTGTCCTGTGCTGTACTGTGTGTATAGAGGCACCTCTCCCTGCCACCCCATTATTATATAGTCTGTCCTGTACTGTGTGTATAGAGGCACCTCTCCCTGCCACCCCATTATTATATAGTCTGTCCTGTACTGTGTGTATAGAGGCACCTCTCCCTGCCACCCCATTATTATATAGTCTGTCCTGTGCTGTGTGTATAGAGGCACCTCTCCCTGCCACCCCATTATTATATAGTCTGTCCTGTACTGTGCGTATAGAGGCACCTCTCCCTGTCACCCCATTATTATATACTCTGTACTGTACTGACTGTATAGAGGCACCTCTCCCTGTCACCCCATTATTATATAGTCTGTACTGTGTGTATAGAGGCACCTCTCCCTGCCACCCTATTATTATATAGTCTGTCCTGTACTGTGTGTATAGAGGCACCTCTCCCTGCCACCCCATTATTATATAGTCTGTCCTGTACTGTGTGTATAGAGGCACCTCTCCCTGCCACCCCATTATTATATAGTCTGTCCTGTACTGTGTGTATAGAGGCACCTCTCCCTGCCACCCCATTATTATATAGTCTGTCCTGTACTGTGTGTATAGAGGCACCTCTCCCTGCCACCCCATTATTATATAGTCTGTCCTGTACTGTGTGTATAGAGGCACCTCTCCCTGCCACCCCATTATTATATAGTCTGTCCTGTGCTGTGTGTATAGAGGCACCTCTCCCTGCCACCCCATTATTATATAGTCTGTCCTGTACTGTGCGTATAGAGGCACCTCTCCCTGCCACCCCATTATTATATAGTCTGTCCTGTGCTGTGCGTATAGAGGCACCTCTCCCTGCCACCCCATTATTATATAGTCTGTCCTGTGCTGTGTGTATAGAGGCACCTCTCCCTGCCACCCCATTATTATATAGTCTGTCCTGTACTGTGTGTATATAGAGGCACCTCTCCCTGCCACCCCATTATTATATAGTCTGTCCTGTCCTGTGTGTATAGAGGCACCTCTCCCTGTCACCCCATTATTATATAGTCTGTACTGTGTGTATAGAGGCACCTCTCCCTGCCACCCTATTATTATATAGTCTGTCCTGTACTGTGTGTATAGAGGCACCTCTCCCTGCCACCCCATTATTATATAGTCTGTCCTGTGCTGTGTGTATAGAGGCACCTCTCCCTGCCACCCCATTATTATATAGTCTGTCCTGTACTGTGCGTATAGAGGCACCTCTCCCTGCCACCCCATTATTATATAGTCTGTCCTGTACTGTGTGTGTAGAGGCACCTCTCCCTGCCACCCCATTATTATATAGTCTGTCCTGTGCTGTGTGTATAGAGGCACCTCTCCCTGCCACCCCATTATTATATAGTCTGTCCTGTACTGTGTATATAGAGGCACCTCTCCCTGTCACCCCATTATTATATAGTCTGTCCTGTGCTGTGCGTATAGAGGCACCTATCCCTGCCACCCCATTATTATATAGTCTGTCCTGTACTGTGTGTATAGAGGCACCTCTCCCTGCCACCCCATTATTATATAGTCTGTCCTGTGCTGTGCGTATAGAGGCACCTCTCCCTGCCACCCCATTATTATATAGTCTGTCCTGTACTGTGTGTATAGAGGCACCTCTCCCTGTCACCCCATTATTATATAGTCTGTCCTGTACTGACTGTGTGTATAGAGGCACCTCTCCCTGCCACCCCATTATTATATAGTCTGTCCTGTACTGTGTATAGAGGCACCTCTCCCTGCCACCCCATTATTATAGAGTCTGTCCTGTGCTGTGTGTATAGAGGCACCTCTCCCTGCCACCCCATTATTATATAGTCTGTCCTGTACTGTGTGTATAGAGGCACCTCTCCCTGCCACCCCATTATTATATAGTCTGTCCTGTACTGTGTGTATAGAGGCACCTCTCCCTGCCACCCCATTATTATATAGTCTGTCCTGTCCTGTGCGTATAGAGGCACCTCTCCCTGCCACCCCATTATTATATAGTCTGTCCTGTACTGACTGTGTGTATAGAGGCAGCTCTCCCTGCCACCCCATTATTATATAGTCTGTCCTGTACTGTGTGTATAGAGGCACCTCTCCCTGTCACCCCATTATTATATAGTCTGTGCTGTGTGTATAGAGGCACCTCTCCCTGCCACCCCATTATTATATAGTCTGTCCTGTGCTGTGTGTATATAGAGGCACCTCTCCCTGCCACCCCATTATTATATAGTCTGTCCTGTGCTGTGTGTATAGAGGCACCTCTCCCTGCCACCCCATTATTATATAGTCTGTCCTGTACTGTGTGTATAGAGGCACCTCCCCCTGTCACCCCATTATTATATAGTCTGTCCTGTACTGTGTGTATAGAGGCACCTCTCCCTGCCACCCCATTATTATATAGTCTGTCCTGTGCTGTGTGTATAGAGGCACCTCTCCCTGCCACCCCATTATTATATAGTCTGTCCTGTACTGTGTGTATAGAGGCACCTCCCCCTGTCACCCCATTATTATATAGTCTGTCCTGTACTGTGTGTATAGAGGCACCTCTCCCTGCCACCCCATTATTATATAGTCTGTCCTGTGCTGTGTGTATAGAGGCACCTCTCCCTGCCACCCCATTATTATATAGTCTGTCCTGTGCTGTGTGTATAGAGGCACCTCTCCCTGCCACCCCATTATTATATAGTCTGTCCTGTACTGTGCGTATAGAGGCACCTCTCCCTGTCACCCCATTATTATATAGTCTGTACTGTGTGTATAGAGGCACCTCTCCCTGCCACCCCATTATTATATAGTCTGTCCTGTGTGTATAGAGGCACCTCTCCCTGCCACCCCATTATTATATAGTCTGTCCTGTACTGTGCGTATAGGGGCACCTCTCCCTGTCACCCCATTATTATATAGTCTGTCCTGTACTGTGCGTATAGAGGCACCTCTCCCTGCCACCCCATTATTATATAGTCTGTCCTGTACTGTGCGTATAGGGGCACCTCTCCCTGTCACCCCATTATTATATAGTCTGTCCTGTACTGACTGTGTGTATAGAGGCACCTCTCCCTGCCACCCCATTATTATATAGTCGGTCCTGTACTGTGTGTATAGAGGCACCTCTCTCTGCCACCCCATTATTATATAGTCTGTCCTGTACTGTGTATATAGAGGCACCTCTCCCTGCCACCCCATTATTATATAGTCTGTCCTGTACTGTGTGTATAGAGGCACCTCTCCCTGCCACCCCATTATTATATAGTCTGTCCTGTACTGACTGTGTGTATAGAGGCACCTCTCCCTGCCACCCCATTATTATATAGTCTGTCCTGTACTGTGTGTATAGAGGCACCTCTCCCTGCCACCCCATTATTATATAGTCTGTCCTGTACTGTGTGTATAGAGGCACCTCTCCCTGCCACCCCATTATTATATAGTCTGTCCTGTGCTGTGTGTATAGAGGCACCTCTCCCTGCCACCCCATTATTATATAGTCTGTCCTGTGCTGTGTGTATAGAGGCACCTCTCCCTGCCACCCCATTATTATATAGTCTGTCCTGTACTGTGTGTATAGAGGCACCTCTCCCTGCCACCCCATTATTATATAGTCTGTCCTGTGCTGTGTGTATAGAGGCACCTCTCCCTGCCACCCCATTATTATATAGTCTGTCCTGTGCTGTGTGTATAGAGGCACCTCTCCCTGCCACCCCATTATTATATAGTCTGTCCTGTGCTGTGTGTATACAGGCACCTCTCCCTGCCACCCCATTATTATATAGTCTGTCCTGTACTGACTGTGTGTATAGAGGCACCTCTCCCTGTCACCCCATTATTATATAGTCTGTCCTGTACTGTGTGTATAGAGGCACCTCTCCCTGCCACCCCATTATTATATAGTCTGTCCTGTGCTGTGTGTATAGAGGCACCTCTCCCTGCCACCCCATTATTATATAGTCTGTCCTGTCCTGTGCGTATAGAGGCACCTCTCCCTGCCACCCCATTATTATATAGTCTGTCCTGTCCTGTGCGTATAGAGGCACCTCTCCCTGCCACCCCATTATTATATAGTCTGTCCTGTGCTGTGCGTATAGAGGCACCTCTCCCTGCCACCCCATTATTATATAGTCTCTCCTGTCCTGTGCGTATAGAGGCACCTCTCCCTGCCACCCCATTATTATATAGTCTCTCCTGTCCTGTGCGTATAGAGGCACCTCTCCCTGCCACCCCATTATTATATACTCTGTCCTGTACTGTGTGTGTGTATAGAGGCACCTCTCCCTGTCACCCCATTATTATATAGTCTGTCCTGTCCTGTGCGTATAGAGGCACCTCTCCCTGCCACCCCATTATTATATAGTCTGTCCTGTACTGTGTGTATAGAGGCACCTCTCCCTGCCACCCCATTATTATATAGTCTGTCCTGTACTGTGTGTATAGAGGCACCTCTCCCTGCCACCCCATTATTATATAGTCTGTCCTGTACTGTGCGTATAGAGGCACCGCTCCCTGCCACCCCATTATTATATAGTCTGTCCTGTACTGTGTGTATAGGGGCACCTCTCCCTGTCACCCCATTATTATATACTCTGTCCTGTACTGTGTGTGTGTATAGAGGCACCTCTCCCTGTCACCCCATTATTATATAGTCTGTCCTGTCCTGTGCGTATAGAGGCACCTCTCCCTGCCACTCCATTATTATATAGTCTGTCCTGTACTGTGCGTATAGAGGCACCTCTCCCTGCCACCCCATTATTATATAGTCTGTCCTGTACTGTGTGTATAGAGGCACCTCTCCCTGCCACCCCATTATTATATAGTCTGTCCTGTGCTGTGTGTATAGAGGCAGCTCTCCCTGTCACCCCATTATTATATAGTCTGTCCCGTACTGTGTGTATAGAGGCACCTCTCCCTGCCACCCCATTATTATATAGTCTGTCCTGTACTGACTGTGTGTATAGAGGCACCTCTCCCTGCCACCCCATTATTATATAGTCTGTCCTGTGCTGTGTGTATAGAGGCACCTCTCCCTGCCACCCCATTATTATATAGTCTGTACTGTACTGTGTGTATAGAGGCACCTCTCCCTGCCACCCCATTATTATATAGTCTGTCCTGTACTGTGTGTATAGAGGCACCTCTCCCTGCCACCCCATTATTATATAGTCTGTCCTGTGCTGTGTGTATAGAGGCACCTCTCCCTGCCACCCCATTATTATATAGTCTGTCCTGTGCTGTGTGTATAGAGGCACCTCTCCCTGCCACCCCATTATTATATAGTCTGTCCTGTACTGTGTGTATAGAGGCACCTCTCCCTGCCACCCCATTATTATATAGTCTGTCCTGTGCTGTGTGTATAGAGGCACCTCTCCCTGCCACCCCATTATTATATAGTCTGTCCTGTACTGTGTGTATAGAGGCACCTCTCCCTGCCACCCCATTATTATATAGTCTGTCCTGTGCTGTGTGTATACAGGCACCTCTCCCTGCCGCCCCATTATTATATAGTCTGTCCTGTGCTGTGTGTATACAGGCACCTCTCCCTGCCACCCCATTATTATATAGTCTGTCCTGTACTGACTGTGTGTATAGAGGCACCTCTCCCTGTCACCCCATTATTATATAGTCTGTCCTGTACTGTGTGTATAGAGGCACCTCTCCCTGCCACCCCATTATTATATAGTCTGTCCTGTGCTGTGTGTATAGAGGCACCTCTCCCTGCCACCCCATTATTATATAGTCTGTCCTGTCCTGTGCGTATAGAGGCACCTCTCCCTGCCACCCCATTATTATATAGTCTGTCCTGTCCTGTGCGTATAGAGGCACCTCTCCCTGCCACCCCATTATTATATAGTCTGTCCTGTGCTGTGCGTATAGAGGCACCTCTCCCTGCCACCCCATTATTATATAGTCTCTCCTGTCCTGTGCGTATAGAGGCACCTCTCCCTGCCACCCCATTATTATATAGTCTGTCCTGTACTGTGCGTATAGAGGCACCGCTCCCTGCCACCCCATTATTATATAGTCTGTCCTGTACTGTGTGTATAGAGGCACCTCTCCCTGTCACCCCATTATTATATACTCTGTCCTGTACTGTGTGTGTGTATAGAGGCACCTCTCCCTGTCACCCCATTATTATATAGTCTGTCCTGTCCTGTGCGTATAGAGGCACCTCTCCCTGCCACTCCATTATTATATAGTCTGTCCTGTACTGTGCGTATAGAGGCACCTCTCCCTGCCACCCCATTATTATATAGTCTGTCCTGTGCTGTGTGTATAGAGGCACCTCTCCCTGCCACCCCATTATTATATAGTCTGTCCTGTACTGTGTGTATAGAGGCACCTCTCCCTGCCACCCCATTATTATATAGTCTGTCCTGTACTGTGTGTATAGGGGCACCTCTCCCTGCCGCCCCATTATTATATAGTCTGTCCTGTGTGTATAGAGGCACCTCTCCCTGCCACCCCATTATTATATAGTCTGTCCTGTGTGTATAGAGGCACCTCTCCCTGTCACCCCATTATTATATAGTCTGTCCTGTACTGTGTGTATAGAGGCACCTCTCCCTGCCACCCCATTATTATATAGTCTGTACTGTGTGTATAGAGGCACCTCTCCCTGCCACCCCATTATTATATAGTCTGTCCTGTACTGTGCGTATAGAGGCACCTCCCCCTGTCACCCCATTATTATATAGTCTGTCCTGTGCTGTGTGTATAGAGGCACCTCTCCCTGCCACCCCATTATTATATAGTCTGTCCTGTACTGTGTGTATAGAGGCACCTCTCCCTGCCACCCCATTATTATATAGTCTGTCCTGTGCTGTGTGTATAGAGGCACCTCTCCCTGCCACCCCATTATTATATAGTCTGTCCTGTGCTGTGTGTATAGAGGCACCTCTCCCTACCACCCCATTATTATATAGTCTGTCCTGTACTGTGTGTATAGAGGCACCTCTCCCTGCCGCCCCATTATTATATAGTCTGTCCTGTACTGTGTGTATAGAGGCACCTCTCCCTGCCACCCCATTATTATATAGTCTGTCCTGTACTGTGTGTATAGAGGCACCTCTCCCTGCCACCCCATTATTATATAGTCTGTCCTGTACTGTGTGTATAGAGGCACCTCTCCCTGCCACCCCATTATTATATAGTCTGTCCTGTCCTGTGCGTATAGAGGCACCTCTCCCTGCCACCCCATTATTATATAGTCTGTCCTGTGCTGTGCGTATAGAGGCACCTCTCCCTGCCACCCCATTATTATATAGTCTGTCCTGTGCGTATAGAGGCACCTCTCCCTGCCACCCCATTATTATATAGTCTGTCCTGTGCTGTGTGTATAGAGGCACCTCTCCCTGCCACCCCATTATTATATAGTCTGTCCTGTACTGTGGGTATAGAGGCACCTCTCCCTGCCACCCCATTATTATATAGTCTGTCCTGTACTGTGTATATAGAGGCACCTCTCCCTGCCACCCCATTATTATATAGTCTGTCCTGTACTGTGTGTATAGAGGCACCTCTCCCTGTCACCCCATTATTATATAGTCTGTCCTGTACTGTGTGTATAGAGGCACCTCTCCCTGCCACCCCATTATTATATAGTCTGTCCTGTACTGTGTGTATAGAGGCACCTCTCCCTGCCACCCCATTATTATATAGTCTGTCCTGTGCTGTGTGTATAGAGGCACCTCTCCCTGCCACCCCATTATTATATAGTCTGTACTGACTGTGCGTATAGAGGCACCTCTCCCTGCCACCCCATTATTATATAGTCTGTACTGACTGTGTGTATAGAGGCACCTCTCCCTGCCACCCCATTATTATATAGTCTGTCCTGTGCTGTGCGTATAGAGGCACCTCTCCCTGCCACCCCATTATTATATAGTCTGTCCTGTGCTGTGTGTATAGAGGCACCTCTCCCTGCCACCCCATTATTATATAGTCTGTCCTGTACTGTGTATATAGAGGCACCTCTCCCTGCCACCCCATTATTATATAGTCTGTCCTGTACTGACTGTGTGTATAGAGGCACCTCTCCCTGCCACCCCATTATTATATAGTCTGTCCTGTACTGTGTGTATAGAGGCACCTCTCCCTGCCACCCCATTATTATATAGTCTGTCCTGTGCTGTGTGTATAGAGGCACCTCTCCCTGCCACCCCATTATTATATAGTCTGTCCTGTACTGTGCGTATAGAGGCACCTCTCCCTGCCACCCCATTATTATATAGTCTGTCCTGTGCTGTGTGTATAGAGGCACCTCTCCCTGCCACCCCATTATTATATAGTCTGTCCTGTACTGTGTGTATAGAGGCACCTCTCCCTGCCACCCCATTATTATATAGTCTGTCCTGTACTGTGTGTATAGAGGCACCTCTCCCTGCCACCCCATTATTATATAGTCTGTCCTGTACTGTGTGTATAGAGGCACCTCTCCCTGCCACCCCATTATTATATAGTCTGTCCTGTACTGTGTGTATAGAGGCACCTCTCCCTGCCACCCCATTATTATATAGTCTGTCCTGTACTGTGTATAGAGGCACCTCTCCCTGCCACCCCATTATTATATAGTCTGTCCTGTACTGTGTGTGTATAGAGGCACCTCTCCCTGCCACCCCATTATTATATAGTCTGTCCTGTACTGTGCGTATAGAGGCACCTCTCCCTGCCACCCCATTATTATATAGTCTGTCCTGTACTGTGCGTATAGAGGCACCTCTCCCTGCCACCCCATTATTATATAGTCTGTACTGGCTGTGTGTATAGAGGCACCTCTCCCTGCCGCCCCATTATTATATAGTCTGTCCTGTACTGTGGGTATAGAGGCACCTCTCCCTGCCACCCCATTATTATATAGTCTGTCCTGTACTGTACTGTGTATATAGAGGCACCTCTCCCTGTCACCCCATTATTATATAGTCTGTACTGTACTGTGTGTATAGAGGCACCTCTCCCTGCCACCCCATTATTATATAGTCTGTCCTGTCCTGTGTGTATAGAGGCACCTCTCCCTGCCACCCCATTATTATATAGTCTGTCCTGTGCTGTGTGTATAGAGGCACCTCTCCCTGCCACCCCATTATTATATAGTCTGTCCTGTGCTGTGTGTATAGAGGCACCTCTCCCTGCCACCCCATTATTATATAGTCTGTCCTGTGCTGTGTGTATAGAGGCACCTCTCCCTGCCACCCCATTATTATATAGTCTGTCCTGTGCTGTGTGTATAGAGGCACCTCTCCCTGCCACCCCATTATTATATAGTCTGTCCTGTGCTGTGTGTATAGAGGCACCTCTCCCTGTCACCCCATTATTATATAGTCTGTCCTGTACTGTGTGTATAGAGGCACCTCTCCCTGCCACCCCATTATTATATAGTCTGTCCTGTGCTGTGTGTATAGAGGCACCTCTCCCTGCCACCCCATTATTATATAGTCTGTCCTGTACTGTGCGTATAGAGGCACCTCTCCCTGCCACCCCATTATTATATAGTCTGTCCTGTACTGTGTGTATAGAGGCACCTCTCCCTGCCACCCCATTATTATATAGTCTGTCCTGTACTGTGTGTATAGAGGCACCTCTCCCTGCCACCCCATTATTATATAGTCTGTCCTGTCCTGTGCGTATAGAGGCACCTCTCCCTGCCACCCCATTATTATATAGTCTGTCCTGTCCTGTGCGTATAGAGGCACCTCTCCCTGCCGCCCCATTATTATATAGTCTGTACTGACTGTGTGTATAGAGGCACCTCTCCCTGCCACCCCATTATTATATAGTCTGTCCTGTGCTGTGTGTATAGAGGCACCTCTCCCTGCCGCCCCATTATTATATAGTCTGTCCTGTACTGTGTGTATAGAGGCACCTCTCCCTGCCACCCCATTATTATATAGTCTGTGCTGTGCTGTGTGTATAGAGGCACCTCTCCCTGTCACCCCATTATTATATAGTCTGTCCTGTACTGTGTGTATAGAGGCACCTCTCCCTGCCACCCCATTATTATATAGTCTGTCCTGTGCTGTGCGTATAGAGGCACCTCTCCCTGCCACCCCATTATTATATAGTCTGTCCTGTACTGTGTGTATAGAGGCACCTCTCCCTGCCTCCCCATTATTATATAGTCTGTCCTGTACTGACTGTGTGTATAGAGGCACCTCTCCCTGCCACCCCATTATTATATAGTCTGTCCTGTACTGTGTGTATAGAGGCACCTCTCCCTGTCACCCCATTATTATATAGTCTGTCCTGTACTGTGTGTGTATAGAGGCACCTCTCCCTGCCACCCCATTATTATATAGTCTGTCCTGTACTGACTGTGTGTATAGAGGCACCTCTCCCTGCCACCCCATTATTATATAGTCTGTCCTGTACTGACTGTGTGTATAGAGGCACCTCTCCCTGTCACCCCATTATTATATAGTCTGTCCCGTACTGTGTGTATAGAGGCACCTCTCCCTGCCACCCCATTATTATATAGTCTGTCCTGTACTGACTGTGTGTATAGAGGCACCTCTCCCTGCCACCCCATTATTATATAGTCTGTACTGTACTGTGTATAGAGGCACCTCTCCCTGCCACCCCATTATTATATAGTCTGTCCTGTACTGTGTGTATAGAGGCACCTCTCCCTGCCACCCCATTATTATATAGTCTGTCCTGTACTGTGTGTATACAGGCACCTCTCCCTGCCACCCCATTATTATATAGTCTGTCCTGTACTGTGTGTATAGAGGCACCTCTCCCTGCCACCCCATTATTATATAGTCTGTCCTGTACTGTGTGTATAGAGGCACCTCTCCCTGTCACCCTATTATTATATAGTCTGTACTGTGCTGTGTGTATAGAGGCACCTCTCCCTGCCACCCCATTATTATATAGTCTGTCCTGTACTGTGTGTATAGAGGCACCTCTCCCTGTCACCCCATTATTATATAGTCTGTACTGTACTGTGTGTATAGAGGCACCTCTCCCTGCCACCCCATTATTATATAGTCTGTCCTGTACTGTGTGTATAGAGGCACCTCTCCCTGTCACCCCATTATTATATAGTCTGTACTGTACTGTGTGTATAGAGGCACCTCTCCCTGCCACCCCATTATTATATAGTCTGTCCTGTACTGTGTGTATAGAGGCACCTCTCCCTGCCACCCCATTATTATATAGTCTGTCCTGTCCTGTGCGTATAGAGGCACCTCTCCCTGCCGCCCCATTATTATATAGTCTGTCCTGTACTGTGTGTATAGAGGCACCTCTCCCTGCCACCCCATTATTATATAGTCTGTCCTGTCCTGTGCGTATAGAGGCACCTCTCCCTGCCGCCCCATTATTATATAGTCTGTACTGACTGTGTGTATAGAGGCACCTCTCCCTGCCGCCCCATTATTATATAGTCTGTCCTGTACTGTGTGTATAGAGGCACCTCTCCCTGCCACCCCATTATTATATAGTCTGTGCTGTGCTGTGTGTATAGAGGCACCTCTCCCTGCCACCCCATTATTATATAGTCTGTCCTGTGCTGTGCGTATAGAGGCACCTCTCCCTGCCACCCCATTATTATATAGTCTGTCCTGTACTGTGTGTATAGAGGCACCTCTCCCTGCCTCCCCATTATTATATAGTCTGTCCTGTACTGTGTGTGTATAGAGGCAGCTCTCCCTGCCACCCCATTATTATATAGTCTGTCCTGTACTGTGTGTATAGAGGCACCTCTCCCTGCCACCCCATTATTATATAGTCTGTCCTGTACTGTGTGTATAGAGGCACCTCTCCCTGCCACCCCATTATTATATAGTCTGTCCTGTACTGTGTATATAGAGGCACCTCTCCCTGCCACCCCATTATTATATAGTCTGTCCTGTGCTGTGTGTATAGAGGCATCTCTCCCTGCCACCCCATTATTATATAGTCTGTCCTGTACTGTGTGTATAGAGGCACCTCTCCCTGCCACCCCATTATTATATAGTCTGTCCTGTACTGTGTGTATAGAGGCACCTCTCCCTGCCACCCCATTATTATATAGTCTGTCCTGTACTGTGTGTATAGAGGCACCTCTCCCTGCCACCCCATTATTATATAGTCTGTCCTGTACTGTGTGTATAGAGGCACCTCTCCCTGTCACCCCATTATTATATAGTCTGTCCTGTACTGTGTGTGTATAGAGGCACCTCTCCCTGCCACCCCATTATTATATAGTCTGTCCTGTACTGACTGTGTGTATAGAGGCACCTCTCCCTGTCACCCCATTATTATATAGTCTGTCCCGTACTGTGTGTATAGAGGCACCTCTCCCTGCCACCCCATTATTATATAGTCTGTCCTGTACTGACTGTGTGTATAGAGGCACCTCTCCCTGCCACCCCATTATTATATAGTCTGTACTGTACTGTGTATAGAGGCACCTCTCCCTGCCACCCCATTATTATATAGTCTGTCCTGTACTGTGTGTATAGAGGCACCTCTCCCTGCCACCCCATTATTATATAGTCTGTCCTGTACTGTGTGTATACAGGCACCTCTCCCTGCCACCCCATTATTATATAGTCTGTCCTGTACTGTGTGTATAGAGGCACCTCTCCCTGCCACCCCATTATTATATAGTCTGTCCTGTACTGTGTGTATAGAGGCACCTCTCCCTGTCACCCTATTATTATATAGTCTGTACTGTGCTGTGTGTATAGAGGCACCTCTCCCTGCCACCCCATTATTATATAGTCTGTCCTGTCCTGTGCGTATAGAGGCACCTCTCCCTGCCACCCCATTATTATATAGTCTGTCCTGTGCTGTGCGTATAGAGGCACCTCTCCCTGCCACCCCATTATTATATAGTCTGTGCTGTGTGTATAGAGGCACCTCTCCCTGCCACCCCATTATTATATAGTCTGTCCTGTCCTGTGCGTATAGAGGCACCTCTCCCTGCCACCCCATTATTATATAGTCTGTCCTGTACTGTGTGTATAGAGGCACCTCTCCCTACCACCCCATTATTATATAGTCTGTCCTGTGCTGTGTGTATAGGGGCACCTCTCCCTGCCACCCCATTATTATATAGTCTGTCCTGTGCTGTGCGTATAGAGGCACCTCTCCCTGCCACCCCATTATTATATAGTCTGTCCTGTACTGTGTATATAGAGGCACCTCTCCCTGCCACCCCATTATTATATAGTCTGTCCTGTACTGTGTGTATAGAGGCACCTCTCCCTGTCACCCCATTATTATATAGTCTGTACTGTGTGTATAGAGGCACCTCTCCCTGCCACCCCATTATTATATAGTCTGTCCTGTACTGACTGTGTGTATAGAGGCACCTCTCCCTGCCACCCCATTATTATATAGTCTGTCCTGTACTGTGTATATAGAGGCACCTCTCCCAGCCACCCCATTATTATATAGTCTGTCCTGTACTGTGTGTATAGAGGCACCTCTCCCTGTCACCCCATTATTATATAGTCTGTACTGTGTGTATAGAGGCACCTCTCCCTGCCACCCCATTATTATATAGTCTGTCCTGTACTGTGTGTATAGAGGCAGCTCTCCCTGTCACCCCATTATTATATAGTCTGTCCTGTACTGTGTGTATAGAGGCACCTCTCCCTGCCACCCCATTATTATATAGTCTGTCCTGTGCTGTGCGTATAGAGGCACCTCTCCCTGCCACCCCATTATTATATAGTCTGTCCTGTACTGTGTGTATAGAGGCACCTCTCCCTGTCACCCCATTATTATATAGTCTGTCCTGTACTGTGTGTATAGAGGCACCTCTCCCTGTCACCCCATTATTATATAGTCTGTCCTGTACTGTGTATATAGAGGCAGCTCTCCCTGCCACCCCATTATTATATAGTCTGTCCTGTACTGTGTGTATAGAGGCACCTCTCCCTGCCACCCCATTATTATATAGTCTGTCCTGTACTGTGTGTATAGAGGCACCTCTCCCTGTCACCCCATTATTATATAGTCTGTCCTGTACTGTGTGTATAGAGGCACCTCTCCCTGCCACCCCATTATTATATAGTCTGTCCTGTACTGTGTGTATAGAGGCAGCTCTCCCTGTCACCCCATTATTATATAGTCTGTCCTGTACTGTGTGTATAGAGGCACCTCTCCCTGCCACCCCATTATTATATAGTCTGTCCTGTACTGTGTATAGAGGCACCTCTCCCTGTCACCCCATTATTATATAGTCTGTCCTGTGCTGTGTGTATAGAGGCACCTCTCCCAGCCACCCCATTATTATATAGTCTGTCCTGTACTGTGTGTATAGAGGCACCTCTCCCTGTCACCCCATTATTATATAGTCTGTCCTGTGTGTATAGAGGCACCTCTCCCTGCCACCCCATTATTATATAGTCTGTCCTGTGCTGTGTGTATAGAGGCAGCTCTCCCTGTCACCCCATTATTATATAGTCTGTCCTGTGCTGTGTGTATAGAGGCACCTCTCCCTGCCACCCCATTATTATATAGTCTGTCCTGTACTGTGCGTATAGAGGCACCTCTCCCTGCCACCCCATTATTATATAGTCTGTCCTGTAGTGTGTCTATAGAGGCACCTCTCCCTGCCACCCCATTATTATATAGTCTGTACTGTGTGTATAGAGGCACCTCTCCCTGCCACCCCATTATTATATAGTCTGTACTGTGTGTATAGAGGCACCTCTCCCTGCCACCCCATTATTATATAGTCTGTCCTGTACTGTGTGTATAGAGGCACCTCTCCCTGTCACCCCATTATTATATAGTCTGTCCTGTACTGTGTGTATAGAGGCACCTCCCCCTGTCACCCCATTATTATATAGTCTGTCCTGTCCTGTGCGTATAGAGGCACCTCTCCCTGCCACCCCATTATTATATAGTCTGTCCTGTCCTGTGTGTATAGAGGCACCTCTCCCTGCCACCCCATTATTATATAGTCTGTACTGTGTGTATAGAGGCACCTCTCCCTGCCACCCCATTATTATATAGTCTGTCCTGTGCTGTGTGTATAGAGGCACCTCTCCCTGCCACCCCATTATTATATAGTCTGTCCTGTACTGTGCGTATAGAGGCACCTCCCCCTGTCACCCCATTATTATATAGTCTGTCCTGTGCTGTGTGTATAGAGGCACCTCTCCCTGCCACCCCATTATTATATAGTCTGTCCTGTACTGACTGTGTGTATAGAGGCACCTCTCCCTGCCACCCCATTATTATATAGTCTGTCCTGTGCTGTGTGTATAGAGGCACCTCTCCCTGCCACCCCATTATTATATAGTCTGTCCTGTACTGTGTGTGTATAGAGGCACCTCTCCCTGCCACCCCATTATTATATAGTCTGTCCTGTACTGACTGTGTGTATAGAGGCACCTCTCCCTGCCACCCCATTATTATATAGTCTGTCCTGTACTGTGTGTATAGAGGCACCTCTCCCTGCCACCCCATTATTATATAGTCTGTCCTGTACTGTGTGTGTATAGAGGCAGCTCTCCCTGCCACCCCATTATTATATAGTCTGTCCTGTGCTGTGTGTATAGAGGCACCTCTCCCTGCCACCCCATTATTATATAGTCTGTCCTGTACTGTGTGTGTATAGAGGCAGCTCTCCCTGCCACCCCATTATTATATAGTCTGTCCTGTACTGTGGGTATAGAGGCACCTCTCCCTGCCACCCCATTATTATATAGTCTGTCCTGTACTGTGCGTATAGAGGCACCTCTCCCTGCCGCCCCATTATTATATAGTCTGTCCTGTACTGTGTGTATAGAGGCACCTCTCCCTGCCACCCCATTATTATATAGTCTGTCCTGTACTGTGTGTATAGAGGCACCTCTCCCTGCCACCCCATTATTATATAGTCTGTCCTGTGCTGTGCGTATAGAGGCACCTCTCCCTGTCACCCCATTATTATATAGTCTGTACTGTGTGTATAGAGGCACCTCTCCCTGCCACCCCATTATTATATAGTCTGTCCTGTGCTGTGTGTATAGAGGCACCTCTCCCTGCCACCCCATTATTATATAGTCTGTCCTGTACTGTGCGTATAGAGGCACCTCTCCCTGCCACCCCATTATTATATAGTCTGTCCTGTACTGACTGTGTGTATAGAGGCACCTCTCCCTGCCACCCCATTATTATATAGTCTGTCCTGTACTGTGTGTATAGAGGCACCTCTCCCTGCCACCCCATTATTATATAGTCTGTCCTGTACTGTGTGTATAGAGGCACCTCTCCCTGCCACCCCATTATTATATAGTCTGTACTGTACTGTGTGTATATAGGCACCTCTCCCTGCCACTCCATTATTATATAGTCTGTCCTGTACTGTGTGTATAGAGGCACCTCTCCCTGCCACCCCATTATTATATAGTCTGTCCTGTGCTGTGTGTATAGAGGCACCTCTCCCTGCCACCCCATTATTATATAGTCTGTCCTGTGCTGTGTGTATAGAGGCACCTCTCCCTGCCACCCCATTATTATATAGTCTGTCCTGTGCTGTGTGTATAGAGGCACCTCTCCCTGCCACCCCATTATTATATAGTCTGTCCTGTGCTGTGTGTATAGAGGCACCTCTCCCTGCCACCCCATTATTATATAGTCTGTCCTGTGCTGTGTGTATAGAGGCACCTCTCCCTGCCACCCCATTATTATATAGTCTGTCCTGTACTGTGTGTATAGAGGCACCTCTCCCTGCCGCCCCATTATTATATAGTCGGTCCTGTACTGTGTGTATAGAGGCACCTCTCCCTGCCACCCCATTATTATATAGTCTGTCCTGTACTGTGTGTATAGAGGCACCTCTCCCTGCCACCCCATTATTATATAGTCTGTCCTGTGTGTATAGAGGCACCTCTCCCTGCCACCCCATTATTATATAGTCTGTCCTGTACTGTGTGTATAGAGGCACCTCTCCCTGTCACCCCATTATTATATAGTCTGTCCTGTGCTGTGCGTATAGAGGGACCTCTCCCTGCCACCCCATTATTATATAGTCTGTCCTGTGCTGTGTGTATAGAGGCACCTCTCCCTGCCACCCCATTATTATATAGTCTGTCCTGTGCTGTGTGTATAGAGGCACCTCTCCCTGCCACCCCATTATTATATAGTCTGTCCTGTACTGACTGTGTGTATAGAGGCACCTCTCCCTGCCACCCCATTATTATATAGTCTGTCCTGTACTGACTGTGTGTATAGAGGCACCTCTCCCTGTCACCCCATTATTATATAGTCTGTCCTGTGCTGTGCGTATAGAGGGACCTCTCCCTGCCACCCCATTATTATATAGTCTGTCCTGTGCTGTGTGTATAGAGGCACCTCTCCCTGCCACCCCATTATTATATAGTCTGTCCTGTGCTGTGTGTATAGAGGCACCTCTCCCTGCCACCCCATTATTATATAGTCTGTCCTGTACTGACTGTGTGTATAGAGGCACCTCTCCCTGCCACCCCATTATTATATAGTCTGTCCTGTACTGTGTGTATAGAGGCACCTCTCCCTGTCACCCCATTATTATATAGTCTGTCCTGTACTGTGTGTATAGAGGCACCTCTCCCTGCCACCCCATTATTATATAGTCTGTCCTGTGCTGTGTGTATAGAGGCACCTCTCCCTGCCACCCCATTATTATATAGTCTGTCCTGTACTGACTGTGTGTATAGAGGCACCTCTCCCTGTCACCCCATTATTATATAGTCTGTACTGTCCTGTGTGTATAGAGGCACCTCTCCCTGTCACCCCATTATTATATAGTCTGTCCTGTACTGACTGTGTGTATAGAGGCACCTCTCCCTGCCACCCCATTATTATATAGTCTGTCCTGTACTGTGCGTATAGAGGCACCTCTCCCTGTCACCCCATTATTATATAGTCTGTCCTGTACTGTGCGTATAGAGGCACCTCTCCCTGCCACCCCATTATTATATAGTCTGTCCTGTACTGACTGTGTGTATAGAGGCACCTCTCCCTGCCACCCCATTATTATATAGTCTGTCCTGTTCTGTGTGTATAGAGGCACCTCTCCCTGCCACCCCATTATTATATAGTCTGTCCTGTGCTGTGTGTATAGAGGCACCTCTCCCTGTCACCCCATTATTATATAGTCTGTACTGTCCTGTGTGTATAGAGGCACCTCTCCCTGCCACCCCATTATTATATAGTCTGTCCTGTGCTGTGTGTATAGAGGCACCTCTCCCTGTCACCCCATTATTATATAGTCTGTCCTGTACTGTGTGTATAGAGGCACCTCTCCCTGCCACCCCATTATTATATAGTCTGTCCTGTACTGTGTCTATAGAGGCACCTCTCCCTGCCACCCCATTATTATATAGTCTGTCCTGTACTGTGTGTATAGAGGCACCTCTCCCTGCCACCCCATTATTATATAGTCTGTCCTGTACTGTGTGTATAGAGGCACCTCTCCCTGTCACCCCATTATTATATAGTCTGTCCTGTACTGTGTGTATAGAGGCACCTCTCCCTGCCACCCCATTATTATATAGTCTGTCCTGTACTGTGTGTATAGGGGCACCTCTCCCTGCCACCCCATTATTATATAGTCTGTCCTGTACTGTGTGTATAGAGGCACCTCTCCCTGCCACCCCATTATTATATAGTCTGTCCTGTGCTGTGTGTATAGAGGCACCTCTCCCTGCCACCCCATTATTATATAGTCTGTCCTGTACTGTGTGTATAGAGGCACCTCTCCCTGCCACCCCATTATTATATAGTCTGTCCTGTGCTGTGTGTATAGAGGCACCTCTCCCTGCCACCCCATTATTATGTAGTCTGTCCTGTGCTGTGTGTATAGAGGCACCTCTCCCTGCCACCCCATTATTATATAGTCTGTCCTGTACTGTGTGTATAGAGGCACCTCTCCCTGCCACCCCATTATTATATAGTCTGTCCTGTACTGTGCGTATAGAGGCACCTCTCCCTGCCACCCCATTATTATATAGTCTGTCATGTACTGTGTGTATAGAGGCACCTCTCCCTGCCACCCCATTATTATATAGTCTGTCCTGTACTGTGTGTATAGAGGCACCTCTCCCTGCCACCCCATTATTATATAGTCTGTCCTGTACTGTGTGTATAGAGGCACCTCTCCCTGCCACCCCATTATTATATAGTCTGTCCTGTACTGTGTGTATAGAGGCACCTCTCCCTGCCACCCCATTATTATATAGTCTGTCCTGTACTGTGTGTGTATAGAGGCACCTCTCCCTGCCACCCCATTATTATATAGTCTGTACTGTACTGTGTGTATAGAGGCACCTCTCCCTGCCACCCCATTATTATATAGTCTGTCCTGTACTGTGTGTATAGAGGCACCTCTCCCTGCCACCCCATTATTATATAGTCTGTCCTGTACTGTGTGTATAGAGGCACCTCTCCCTGCCACCCCATTATTATATAGTCTGTCCTGTACTGTGTGTATAGAGGCACCTCTCCCTGCCACCCCATTATTATATAGTCTGTCCTGTGCTGTGTGTATAGAGGCACCTCTCCCTGTCACCCCATTATTATATAGTCTGTCCTGTACTGTGTGTATAGAGGCACCTCTCCCTGTCACCCCATTATTATATAGTCTGTCCTGTACTGACTGTGTGTATAGAGGCACCTCTCCCTGCCACCCCATTATTATATAGTCTGTCCTGTACTGTGTGTATAGAGGCACCTCTCCCTGCCACCCCATTATTATATAGTCTGTCCTGTACTGTGTGTATAGAGGCACCTCTCCCTGCCACCCCATTATTATATAGTCTGTCCTGTACTGTGTGTATAGAGGCACCTCTCCCTGCCACCCCATTATTATATAGTCTGTCCTGTGCTGTGTGTATAGAGGCACCTCTCCCTGTCACCCCATTATTATATAGTCTGTCCTGTACTGTGTATAGAGGCACCTCTCCCTGCCACCCCATTATTATATAGTCTGTCCTGTACTGTGTGTATAGAGGCACCTCTCCCTGCCACCCCATTATTATATAGTCTGTCCTGTACTGTGCGTATAGAGGCACCTCTCCCTGCCACCCCATTATTATGTAGTCTGTCCTGTGCTGTGTGTATAGAGGCACCTCTCCCTGCCACCCCATTATTATATAGTCTGTCCTGTACTGTGTGTATAGAGGCACCTCTCCCTGCCACCCCATTATTATATAGTCTGTCCTGTACTGTGCGTATAGAGGCACCTCTCCCTGCCACCCCATTATTATATAGTCTGTCATGTACTGTGTGTATAGAGGCACCTCTCCCTGCCACCCCATTATTATATAGTCTGTCCTGTACTGTGTGTATAGAGGCACCTCTCCCTGCCACCCCATTATTATATAGTCTGTCCTGTACTGTGTGTATAGAGGCACCTCTCCCTGCCACCCCATTATTATATAGTCTGTGCTGTACTGTGCGTATAGAGGCACCTCTCCCTGTCACCCCATTATTATATAGTCTGTCCTGTACTGTGCGTATAGAGGCACCTCTCCCTGCCACCCCATTATTATATAGTCTGTCCTGTGCTGTGCGTATAGAGGCACCTCTCCCTGCCACCCCATTATTATATAGTCTGTCCTGTGCTGTGTGTATAGAGGCACCTCTCCCTGCCACCCCATTATTATATAGTCTGTCCTGTACTGTGTGTATAGAGGCACCTCTCCCTGTCACCCCATTATTATATAGTCTGTCCTGTACTGTGTGTATAGAGGCACCTCTCCCTGCCACCCCATTATTATATAGTCTGTCCTGTACTGTGTGTATAGAGGCACCTCTCCCAGCCATCCCATTATTATATAGTCTGTCCTGTACTGTGTGTATAGAGGCACCTCTCCCTGTCACCCCATTATTATATAGTCTGTCCTGTACTGTGTGTATAGAGGCACCTCTCCCTGCCACCCCATTATTATATAGTCTGTCCTGTACTGTGTGTATAGAGGCACCTCTCCCTGCCACCCCATTATTATATAGTCTGTCCTGTACTGTGTGTGTATAGAGGCACCTCTCCCTGCCACCCCATTATTATATAGTCTGTCCTGTACTGTGCGTATAGAGGCACCTCTCCCTGCCACCCCATTATTATATAGTCTGTCCTGTGCTGTGTGTATAGAGGCACCTCTCCCTGCCACCCCATTATTATATAGTCTGTCCTGTGCTGTGTGTATAGAGGCACCTCTCCCTGCCACCCCATTATTATATAGTCTGTCCTGTACTGTGTGTATATAGAGGCACCTCTCCCTGCCACCCCATTATTATATAGTCTGTCCTGTACTATGTGTATAGAGGCACCTCTCCCTGCCACCCCATTATTATATAGTCTGTCCTGTACTGTGTGTATAGAGGCACCTCTCCCTGCCACCCCATTATTATATAGTCTGTCATGTACTGACTGTGTATAGAGGCACCTCTCCCTGTCACCCCATTATTATATAGTCTGTCCTGTACTGTGCGTATAGGGGCACCTCTCCCTGCCACCCCATTATTATATAGTCTGTCCTGTACTGTGCGTATAGAGGCACCTCTCCCTGCCACCCCATTATTATATAGTCTGTCCTGTACTGTGTGTATAGAGGCACCTCTCCCTGCCACCCCATTATTATATAGTCTGTACTGACTGTGTGTATAGAGGCACCTCTCCCTGCCACCCCATTATTATATAGTCCGTCCTGTACTGTGTATAGAGGCACCTCTCCCTGCCACCCCATTATTATATAGTCTGTCCTGTACTGTGTGTATAGAGGCACCTCTCCCTGCCACCCCATTATTATATAGTCTGTCCTGTACTGTGTATAGAGGCACCTCTCCCTGCCACCCCATTATTATATAGTCTGTCCTGTGCTGTGTGTATAGAGGCAGCTCTCCCTGCCACCCCATTATTATATAGTCTGTCCTGTGCTGTGTGTATAGAGGCACCTCTCCCTGCCACCCCATTATTATATAGTCTGTCCTGTACTGTGCGTATAGAGGCACCTCTCCCTGCCACCCCATTATTATATAGTCTGTCCTGTGCTGTGTGTATAGAGGCACCTCTCCCTGCCACCCCATTATTATATAGTCTGTCCTGTGCTGTGTGTATAGAGGCAGCTCTCCCTGCCACCCCATTATTATATAGTCTGTATTGTGCTGTGTGTATAGAGGCACCTCTCCCTGTCACCCCATTATTATATAGTCTGTCCTGTACTGTGTGTATAGAGGCACCTCTCCCTGCCACCCCATTATTATATAGTCTGTCCTGTACTGACTGTGTGTATAGAGGCACCTCTCCCTGTCACCCCATTATTATATAGTCTGTATTGTGCTGTGTGTATAGAGGCACCTCTCCCTGCCACCCCATTATTATATAGTCTGTCCTGTACTGTGTGTATAGAGGCACCTCTCCCTGTCACCCCATTATTATATAGTCTGTCCTGTACTGTGTGTATAGAGGCACCTCTCCCTGCCACCCCATTATTATATAGTCTGTCCTGTACTGTGTGTATAGAGGCACCTCTCCCTGCCACCCCATTATTATATAGTCTGTCCTGTACTGTGTGTATAGAGGCACCTCTCCCTGCCACCCCATTATTATATAGTCTGTCCTGTACTGTGTGTATAGAGGCACCTCTCCCTGCCACCCCATTATTATATAGTCTGTCCTGTGCTGTGTGTATAGAGGCACCTCTCCCTGCCACCCCATTATTATATAGTCTGTCCTGTACTGTGTGTATAGAGGCACCTCTCCCTGCCACCCCATTATTATATAGTCTGTACTGACTGTGCGTATAGAGGCACCTCTCCCTGCCACCCCATTATTATATAGTCTGTCCTGTACTGTGCGTATAGAGGCACCTCTCCCTGCCACCCCATTATTATATAGTCTGTCCTGTGCTGTGTGTATAGAGGCACCTCTCCCTGCCACCCCATTATTATATAGTCTGTCCTGTACTGTGTGTATAGAGGCACCTCTCCCTGCCACCCCATTATTATATAGTCTGTCCTGTGCTGTGCGTATAGAGGCACCTCTCCCTGCCACCCCATTATTATATAGTCTGTCCTGTACTGTGTGTATAGAGGCACCTCTCCCTGTCACCCCATTATTATATAGTCTGTCCTATGCTGTGTGTATAGAGGCACCTCTCCCTGCCACCCCATTATTATATAGTCTGTCCTGTACTGTGTGTATAGAGGCACCTCTCCCTGCCACCCCATTATTATATAGTCTGTCCTGTACTGTGCGTATAGAGGCACCTCTCCCTGCCACCCCATTATTATATAGTCTGTCCTGTACTGTGCGTATAGAGGCACCTCTCCCTGCCACCCCATTATTATATAGTCTGTCCTGTACTGTGTGTATAGAGGCACCTCTCCCTGCCACCCCATTATTATATAGTCTGTCCTGTACTGTGCGTATAGAGGCACCTCTCCCTGCCACCCCATTATTATATAGTCTGTCCTGTACTGTGCGTATAGAGGCACCTCTCCCTGCCACCCCATTATTATATAGTCTGTCCTGTGCTGTGTGTATAGAGGCAGCTCTCCCTGCCACCCCATTATTATATAGTCTGTCCTGTGCTGTGTGTATAGAGGCACCTCTCCCTGCCACCCCATTATTATATAGTCTGTCCTGTACTGTGCGTATAGAGGCACCTCTCCCTGCCACCCCATTATTATATAGTCTGTCCTGTGCTGTGTGTATAGAGGCACCTCTCCCTGCCACCCCATTATTATATAGTCTGTCCTGTGCTGTGTGTATAGAGGCAGCTCTCCCTGCCACCCCATTATTATATAGTCTGTATTGTG
This sequence comes from Crinia signifera, assembly GCF_055691185.1. Classification (NCBI taxonomy): domain Eukaryota; kingdom Metazoa; phylum Chordata; class Amphibia; order Anura; family Myobatrachidae; genus Crinia; species Crinia signifera. The sequence goes on along the minus strand of NC_139221.1, from coordinate 3,296,462 downwards.
CTGTGTGTATAGAGGCACCTCTCCCTGCCACCCCATTATTATATAGTCTGTGCTGTACTGTGTGTATAGAGGCACCTCTCCCTGCCACCCCATTATTATATAGTCTGTCCTGTACTGTGTGTATAGAGGCACCTCTCCCTGCCACCCCATTATTATATAGTCTGTCCTGTACTGTGTGTATAGAGGCACCTCTCCCTGCCACCCCATTATTATATAGTCTGTCCTGTGCTGTGTGTATAGAGGCACCTCTCCCTGCCACCCCATTATTATATAGTCTGTCCTGTACTGTGTGTATAGAGGCACCTCTCCCTGCCACCCCATTATTATATAGTCTGTCCTGTACTGTGTGTATAGAGGCACCTCTCCCTGCCACCCCATTATTATATAGTCTGTCCTGTACTGTGCGTATAGAGGCACCTCTCCCTGCCACCCCATTATTATATAGTCTGTCCTGTGCTGTGTGTATAGAGGCAGCTCTCCCTGCCACCCCATTATTATATAGTCTGTCCTGTGCTGTGTGTATAGAGGCACCTCTCCCTGCCACCCCATTATTATATAGTCTGTCCTGTACTGTGCGTATAGAGGCACCTCTCCCTGCCACCCCATTATTATATAGTCTGTCCTGTGCTGTGTGTATAGAGGCACCTCTCCCTGCCACCCCATTATTATATAGTCTGTCCTGTGCTGTGTGTATAGAGGCAGCTCTCCCTGCCACCCCATTATTATATAGTCTGTATTGTGCTGTGTGTATAGAGGCACCTCTCCCTGCCACCCCATTATTATATAGTCTGTGCTGTACTGTGTGTATAGAGGCACCTCTCCCTGCCACCCCATTATTATATAGTCTGTCCTGTGCTGTGTGTATAGAGGCACCTCTCCCTGCCACCCCATTATTATATAGTCTGTCCTGTACTGTGCGTATAGAGGCACCTCTCCCTGCCACCCCATTATTATATAGTCTGTGCTGTACTGTGTGTATAGAGGCACCTCTCCCTGCCACCCCATTATTATATAGTCTGTCCTGTACTGTGTGTATAGAGGCACCTCTCCCTGCCACCCCATTATTATATAGTCTGTATTGTGCTGTGTGTATAGAGGCACCTCTCCCTGCCACCCCATTATTATATAGTCTGTGCTGTACTGTGTGTATAGAGGCACCTCTCCCTGCCACCCCATTATTATATAGTCTGTCCTGTACTGTGTGTATAGAGGCACCTCTCCCTGCCACCCCATTATTATATAGTCTGTCCTGTACTATGTGTATAGAGGCACCTCTCCCTGTCACCCCATTATTATATAGTCTGTCCTGTACTGTGTGTATAGAGGCACCTCTCCCTGCCACCCCATTATTATATAGTCTGTCCTGTACTGACTGTGTGTATAGAGGCACCTCTCCCTGTCACCCCATTATTATATAGTCTGTATTGTGCTGTGTGTATAGAGGCACCTCTCCCTGCCACCCCATTATTATATAGTCTGTCCTGTACTGTGTGTATAGAGGCACCTCTCCCTGTCACCCCATTATTATATAGTCTGTCCTGTACTGTGTGTATAGAGGCACCTCTCCCTGCCACCCCATTATTATATAGTCTGTCCTGTACTGTGTGTATAGAGGCACCTCTCCCTGCCACCCCATTATTATATAGTCTGTCCTGTACTGTGCGTATAGAGGCACCTCTCCCTGCCACCCCATTATTATATAGTCTGTCCTGTACTGTGCGTATAGAGGCACCTCTCCCTGCCACCCCATTATTATATAGTCTGTCCTGTACTGTGTGTATAGAGGCACCTCTCCCTGCCACCCCATTATTATATAGTCTGTCCTGTACTGTGTGTATAGAGGCACCTCTCCCTGCCACCCCATTATTATATAGTCTGTCCTGTACTGTGTGTATAGAGGCACCTCTCCCTGCCACCCCATTATTATATAGTCTGTCCTGTACTGTGTGTATAGAGGCACCTCTCCCTGCCACCCCATTATTATATAGTCTGTACTGACTGTGCGTATAGAGGCACCTCTCCCTGCCACCCCATTATTATATAGTCTGTCCTGTACTGTGCGTATAGAGGCACCTCTCCCTGCCACCCCATTATTATATAGTCTGTCCTGTACTGTGTGTATAGAGGCACCTCTCCCTGCCACCCCATTATTATATAGTCTGTCCTGTACTGTGTGTATAGAGGCACCTCTCCCTGCCACCCCATTATTATATAGTCTGTACTGACTGTGTGTATAGAGGCACCTCTCCCTGCCACCCCATTATTATATAGTCTGTCCTGTACTGTGTGTATAGAGGCACCTCTCCCTGCCACCCCATTATTATATAGTCTGTACTGTACTGTGCGTATAGAGGCACCTCTCCCTGCCACCCCATTATTATATAGTCTGTCCTGTACTGTGTGTATAGAGGCACCTCTCCCTGCCACCCCATTATTATATAGTCTGTCCTGTGCTGTGTGTATAGAGGCACCTCTCCCTGCCACCCCATTATTATATAGTCTGTCCTGTACTGTGTATAGAGGCACCTCTCCCTGCCACCCCATTATTATATAGTCTGTCCTGTACTGTGTATATAGAGGCACCTCTCCCTGCCACCCCATTATTATATAGTCTGTCCTGTACTGTGTATAGAGGCACCTCTCCCTGCCACCCCATTATTATATAGTCTGTCCTGTACTGTGTGTATAGAGGCACCTCTCCCTGCCACCCCATTATTATATAGTCTGTCCTGTGCTGTGTGTATAGAGGCACCTCTCCCTGCCACCCCATTATTATATAGTCTGTCCTGTACTGTGCGTATAGAGGCACCTCTCCCTGCCACCCCATTATTATATAGTCTGTCCTGTAATGTGTGTATAGAGGCACCTCTCCCTGCCACCCCATTATTATATAGTCTGTCCTGTACTGTGTGTATAGAGGCACCTCTCCCTGCCACCCCATTATTATATAGTCTGTCCTGTACTGTGTGTATAGAGGCACCTCTCCCTGCCACCCCATTATTATATAGTCTGTCCTGTACTGTGTATAGAGGCACCTCTCCCTGCCACCCCATTATTATATAGTCTGTCCTGTGCTGTGTGTATAGAGGCACCTCTCCCTGTCACCCCATTATTATATAGTCTGTCCTGTACTATGTGTATAGAGGCACCTCTCCCTGTCCCCCCATTATTATATAGTCTGTCCTGTACTGTGTGTATAGAGGCACCTCTCCCTGCCACCCCATTATTATATAGTCTGTCCTGTACTGTGTGTATAGAGGCACCTCTCCCTGCCACCCCATTATTATATAGTCTGTCCTGTACTGTGTGTATAGAGGCACCTCTCCCTGCCACCCCATTATTATATAGTCTGTCCTGTACTGTGCGTATAGAGGCACCTCTCCCTGCCACCCCATTATTATATAGTCTGTCCTGTGCTGTGCGTATAGAGGCAGCTCTCCCTGCCACCCCATTATTATATAGTCTGTCCTGTGCTGTGTGTATAGAGGCACCTCTCCCTGCCACCCCATTATTATATAGTCTGTCCTGTACTGTGCGTATAGAGGCACCTCTCCCTGCCACCCCATTATTATATAGTCTGTCCTGTGCTGTGCGTATAGAGGCACCTCTCCCTGCCACCCCATTATTATATAGTCTGTCCTGTGCTGTGTGTATAGAGGCAGCTCTCCCTGCCACCCCATTATTATATAGTCTGTATTGTGCTGTGTGTATAGAGGCACCTCTCCCTGCCACCCCATTATTATATAGTCTGTGCTGTACTGTGTGTATAGAGGCACCTCTCCCTGCCACCCCATTATTATATAGTCTGTCCTGTGCTGTGTGTATAGAGGCACCTCTCCCTGCCACCCCATTATTATATAGTCTGTCCTGTACTGTGCGTATAGAGGCACCTCTCCCTGCCACCCCATTATTATATAGTCTGTGCTGTACTGTGCGTATAGAGGCACCTCTCCCTGCCACCCCATTATTATATAGTCTGTCCTGTACTGTGTGTATAGAGGCACCTCTCCCTGCCACCCCATTATTATATAGTCTGTATTGTGCTGTGTGTATAGAGGCACCTCTCCCTGCCACCCCATTATTATATAGTCTGTGCTGTACTGTGTGTATAGAGGCACCTCTCCCTGCCACCCCATTATTATATAGTCTGTCCTGTACTGTGTGTATAGAGGCACCTCTCCCTGCCACCCCATTATTATATAGTCTGTCCTGTACTATGTGTATAGAGGCACCTCTCCCTGTCACCCCATTATTATATAGTCTGTCCTGTACTGTGTGTATAGAGGCACCTCTCCCTGCCACCCCATTATTATATAGTCTGTCCTGTACTGACTGTGTGTATAGAGGCACCTCTCCCTGTCACCCCATTATTATATAGTCTGTATTGTGCTGTGTGTATAGAGGCACCTCTCCCTGCCACCCCATTATTATATAGTCTGTCCTGTACTGTGTGTATAGAGGCACCTCTCCCTGTCACCCCATTATTATATAGTCTGTCCTGTACTGTGTGTATAGAGGCACCTCTCCCTGCCACCCCATTATTATATAGTCTGTCCTGTACTGTGTGTATAGAGGCACCTCTCCCTGCCACCCCATTATTATATAGTCTGTCCTGTACTGTGCGTATAGAGGCACCTCTCCCTGCCACCCCATTATTATATAGTCTGTCCTGTACTGTGCGTATAGAGGCACCTCTCCCTGCCACCCCATTATTATATAGTCTGTCCTGTACTGTGTGTATAGAGGCACCTCTCCCTGCCACCCCATTATTATATAGTCTGTCCTGTACTGTGTGTATAGAGGCACCTCTCCCTGCCACCCCATTATTATATAGTCTGTCCTGTACTGTGTGTATAGAGGCACCTCTCCCTGCCACCCCATTATTATATAGTCTGTCCTGTACTGTGTGTATAGAGGCACCTCTCCCTGCCACCCCATTATTATATAGTCTGTACTGACTGTGCGTATAGAGGCACCTCTCCCTGCCACCCCATTATTATATAGTCTGTCCTGTACTGTGCGTATAGAGGCACCTCTCCCTGCCACCCCATTATTATATAGTCTGTCCTGTACTGTGTGTATAGAGGCACCTCTCCCTGCCACCCCATTATTATATAGTCTGTCCTGTACTGTGTGTATAGAGGCACCTCTCCCTGCCACCCCATTATTATATAGTCTGTACTGACTGTGTGTATAGAGGCACCTCTCCCTGCCACCCCATTATTATATAGTCTGTCCTGTACTGTGTGTATAGAGGCACCTCTCCCTGCCACCCCATTATTATATAATCTGTCCTGTACTGTGTGTATAGAGGCACCTCTCCCTGCCACCCCATTATTATATAGTCTGTACTGTACTGTGCGTATAGAGGCACCTCTCCCTGCCACCCCATTATTATATAGTCTGTCCTGTACTGTGTGTATAGAGGCACCTCTCCCTGCCACCCCATTATTATATAGTCTGTCCTGTGCTGTGTGTATAGAGGCACCTCTCCCTGCCACCCCATTATTATATAGTCTGTCCTGTACTGTGTATAGAGGCACCTCTCCCTGCCACCCCATTATTATATAGTCTGTCCTGTACTGTGTATATAGAGGCACCTCTCCCTGCCACCCCATTATTATATAGTCTGTCCTGTACTGTGTATAGAGGCACCTCTCCCTGCCACCCCATTATTATATAGTCTGTCCTGTACTGTGTGTATAGAGGCACCTCTCCCTGCCACCCCATTATTATATAGTCTGTCCTGTACTGTGTGTATAGAGGCACCTCTCCCTGCCACCCCATTATTATATAGTCTGTCCTGTACTGTGTGTATAGAGGCACCTCTCCCTGCCACCCCATTATTATATAGTCTGTCCTGTACTGTGTGTATAGAGGCACCTCTCCCTGCCACCCCATTATTATATAGTCTGTCCTGTACTGTGTGTATAGAGGCACCTCTCCCTGCCACCCCATTATTATATAGTCTGTACTGTACTGACTGTGTGTATAGAGGCACCTCTCCCTGCCACCCCATTATTATATAGTCTGTCCTGTACTGTGTGTATAGAGGCACCTCTCCCTGCCACCCCATTATTATATAGTCTGTCCTGTACTGTGTATAGAGGCACCTCTCCCTGCCACCCCATTATTATATAGTCTGTCCTGTACTGTGTGTATAGAGGCACCTCTCCCTGCCACCCCATTATTATATAGTCTGTCCTGTACTGTGTGTATAGAGGCACCTCTCCCTGCCACCCCATTATTATATAGTCTGTCCTGTACTGTGTGTATAGAGGCACCTCTCCCTGCCACCCCATTATTATATAGTCTGTCCTGTACTGTGTGTATAGAGGCACCTCTCCCTGCCACCCCATTATTATATAGTCTGTACTGTACTGACTGTGTGTATAGAGGCACCTCTCCCTGCCACCCCATTATTATATAGTCTGTACTGACTCTGTGTATAGAGGCACCTCTCCCTGCCACCCCATTATTATATAGTCTGTCCTGTACTGTGTGTATAGAGGCACCTCTCCCTGCCACCCCATTATTATATAGTCTGTCCTGTACTGTGCGTATAGGGGCACCTCTCCCTGCCACCCCATTATTATATAGTCTGTCCTGTACTGTGTGTATAGCGGCACCTCTCCCTGCCACCCCATTATTATATAGTCTGTCCCGTACTGTGTGTATAGAGGCACCTCTCCCTGCCACCCCATTATTATATAGTCTGTCCTGTACTGTGTGTATAGAGGCACCTCTCCCTGTCACCCCATTATTATATAGTCTGTCCTGTACTGTGTGTATAGAGGCACCTCTCCCTGCCACCCCATTATTATATAGTCTGTCCTGTACTGTGTGTATAGAGGCACCTCTCCCTGTCACCCCATTATTATATAGTCTGTCCTGTACTGTGTGTATAGAGGCAGCTCTCCCTGCCACCCCATTATTATATAGTCTGTCCTGTACTGTGTGTATAGAGGCACCTCTCCCTGCCACCCCATTATTATATAGTCTGTCCTGTGCTGTGTGTATAGAGGCACCTCTCCCTGCCACCCCATTATTATATAGTCTGTCCTGTACTGTGTGTATAGAGGCACCTCTCCCTGCCACCCCATTATTATATAGTCTGTCCTGTGCTGTGTGTATAGAGGCACCTCTCCCTTCCACCCCATTATTATATAGTCTGTCCTGTACTGTGTGTATAGAGGCACCTCTCCCTGCCACCCCATTATTATATAGTCTGTACTGTGTGTATAGAGGCACCTCTCCCTGCCACCCCATTATTATATAGTCTGTCCTGTACTGTGTGTATAGAGGCACCTCTCCCTGCCACCCCATTATTATATAGTCTGTCCTGTGTGTATAGAGACACCTCTCCCTGCCACCCCATTATTATATAGTCTGTCCTGTACTGTGCGTATAGAGGCACCTCCCCCTGTCACCCCATTATTATATAGTCTGTCCTGTACTGTGTGTATAGAGGCACCTCTCCCTGCCACCCCATTATTATATAGTCTGTCCTGTGCTGTGTGTATAGAGGCACCTCTCCCTGCCACCCCATTATTATATAGTCTGTCCTCTACTGTGCTGTGTATAGAGGCACCTCTCCCTGCCACCCCATTATTATATAGTCTGTCCTGTACTGTGTGTATAGAGGCACCTCTCCCTGCCACCCCATTATTATATAGTCTGTACTGTGCTGTGTGTATAGAGGCACCTCTCCCTGCCACCCCATTATTATATAGTCTGTCCCGTACTGTGTGTATAGAGGCACCTCTCCCTGCCACCCCATTATTATATAGTCTGTCCTGTACTGTGTGTATAGAGGCACCTCTCCCTGCCACCCCATTATTATATAGTCTGTCCTGTACTGTGTGTATAGAGGCACCTCTCCCTGTCACCCCATTATTATATAGTCTGTCCTGTACTGTGTGTATAGAGGCACCTCTCCCTGTCACCCCATTATTATATAGTCTGTCCTGTACTGTGTGTATAGAGGCACCTCTCCCTGCCACCCCATTATTATATAGTCTGTCCTGTACTGTGCGTATAGAGGCACCTCTCCCTGCCACCCCATTATTATATAGTCTGTCCTGTACTGTGTGTATAGAGGCACCTCTCCCTGTCACCCCATTATTATATAGTCTGTCCTGTACTGTGTGTATAGAGGCACCTCTCCCTGCCACCCCATTATTATATAGTCTGTCCTGTGCTGTGTGTATAGAGGCACCTCTCCCTGCCACCCCATTATTATATAGTCTGTCCTGTGCTGTGTGTATAGAGGCACCTCTCCCTGCCACCCCATTATTATATAGTCTGTCCTGTACTGTGCGTATAGAGGCACCTCTCCCTGCCACCCCATTATTATATAGTCTGTCCTGTACTGTGTGTATAGAGGCACCTCTCCCTGCCACCCTATTATTATATAGTCTGTCCTGTACTGTGTATAGAGGCACCTCTCCCTGTCACCCCATTATTATATAGTCTGTCCTGTGCTGTGCGTATAGAGGCACCTCTCCCTGCCACCCCATTATTATATAGTCTGTCCTGTACTGTGTGTATAGAGGCACCTCTCCCTGCCACCCCATTATTATATAGTCTGTCCTGTACTGTGTGTATAGAGGCACCTCTCCCTGCCACCCCATTATTATATAGTCTGTCCTGTACTGTGTGTATAGAGGCACCTCTCCCTGCCACCCCATTATTATATAGTCTGTCCTGTACTGTGTGTATAGAGGCACCTCTCCCTGCCACCCCATTATTATATAGTCTGTCCTGTGCTGTGTGTATAGAGGCACCTCTCCCTGCCACCCCATTATTATATAGTCTGTCCTGTACTGTGTATATAGAGGCACCTCTCCCTGCCACCCCATTATTATATAGTCTGTCCTGTACTGTGTGTATAGAGGCACCTCTCCCTGCCACCCCATTATTATATAGTCTGTCCTATGCTGTGTGTATAGAGGCACCTCTCCCTGCCACCCCATTATTATATAGTCTGTACTGTGCTGTGCGTATAGAGGCACCTCTCCCTGCCACCCCATTATTATATAGTCTGTCCTGTGCTGTGTGTATAGAGGCACCTCTCCCTGCCACCCCATTATTATATAGTCTGTCCTGTGCTGTGTGTATAGAGGCACCTCTCCCTGCCACCCCATTATTATATAGTCTGTACTGACTGTGTGTATAGAGGCACCTCTCCCTGCCACCCCATTATTATATAGTCTGTCCTGTACTGTGTGTATAGAGGCACCTCTCCCTGCCACCCCATTATTATATAGTCTGTCCTATGCTGTGTGTATAGAGGCACCTCTCCCTGCCACCCCATTATTATATAGTCTGTACTGTGCTGTGCGTATAGAGGCACCTCTCCCTGCCACCCCATTATTATATAGTCTGTCCTGTGCTGTGTGTATAGAGGCACCTCTCCCTGCCACCCCATTATTATATAGTCTGTCCTGTGCTGTGTGTATAGAGGCACCTCTCCCTGCCACCCCATTATTATATAGTCTGTACTGACTGTGTGTATAGAGGCACCTCTCCCTGCCACCCCATTATTATATAGTCTGTCCTGTACTGACTGTGCGTATAGAGGCACCTCTCCCTGCCACCCCATTATTATATAGTCTGTCCTGTACTGTGTGTATAGAGGCACCTCTCCCTGCCACCCCATTATTATATAGTCTGTCCTGTGCTGTGTGTATAGAGGCACCTCTCCCTGCCACCCCATTATTATATAGTCTGTCCTGTACTGTGTGTATAGAGGCACCTCTCCCTGTCACCCCATTATTATATAGTCTGTGCTGTGTGTATAGAGGCACCTCTCCCTGCCACCCCCTTATTATATAGTCTGTCCTGTACTGTGTGTATAGAGGCACCTCTCCCTGTCACCCCATTATTATATAGTCTGTGCTGTGTGTATAGAGGCACCTCTCCCTGTCACCCCCTTATTATATAGTCTGTGCTGTGTGTATAGAGGCACCTCTCCCTGCCACCCCATTATTATATAGTCTGTCCTGTGCTGTGTGTATAGAGGCACCTCTCCCTGCCACCCCATTATTATATAGTCTGTCCTGTACTGTGCGTATAGAGGCACCTCTCCCTGCCACCCCATTATTATATAGTCTGTCCTGTACTGTGTGTATAGAGGCACCTCTCCCTGTCACCCCATTATTATATAGTCTGTCCTGTGCTGTGTGTATAGAGGCACCTCTCCCTGCCACCCCATTATTATATAGTCTGTCCTGTGCTGTGTGTATATAGAGGCACCTCTCCCTGTCACCCCATTATTATATAGTCTGTCCTGTACTGTGTATATAGAGGCAGCTCTCCCTGCCACCCCATTATTATATAGTCTGTCCTGTACTGTGTGTATAGAGGCACCTCTCCCTGCCGCCCCATTATTATATAGTCTGTCCTGTACTGTGTGTATAGAGGCACCTCTCCCTGCCACCCCATTATTATATAGTCTGTCCTGTGCTGTGTGTATAGAGGCACCTCTCCCTGCCACCCCATTATTATATAGTCTGTCCTGTGCTGTGTGTATAGAGGCACCTCTCCCTGCCACCCCATTATTATATAGTCTGTCCTGTGCTGTGTGTATAGAGGCACCTCTCCCTGCCACCCCATTATTATATAGTCTGTCCTGTACTGTGTGTATAGAGGCACCTCTCCCTGCCACCCCATTATTATATAGTCTGTCCTGTACTGTGCGTATAGGGGCACCTCTCCCTGCCACCCCATTATTATATAGTCTGTCCTGTACTGTGTGTATAGAGGCACCTCTCCCTGCCACCCCATTATTATATAGTCTGTCCTGTACTGTGTGTGTATAGAGGCACCTCTCCCTGCCACCCCATTATTATATAGTCTGTCCTGTACTGTGTCTATAGAGGCACCTCTCCCTGCCACCCCATTATTATATAGTCTGTCCTGTACTGTGTGTATAGAGGCACCTCTCCCTGCCACCCCATTATTATATAGTCTGTCCTGTGCGGTGTGTATAGAGGCACCTCTCCCTGCCACCCCATTATTATATAATCTGTCCTGTACTGTGTGTATAGAGGCACCTCTCCCTGCCACCCCATTATTATGTAGTCTGTCCTGTACTGTACTGTGTATAGAGGCACCTCTCCCTGCCACCCCATTATTATATAGTCTGTCCTGTACTGTGTGTATAGAGGCACCTCTCCCTGCCACCCCATTATTATATAGTCTGTCCTGTACTGTACTGTGTATAGAGGCACCTCTCCCTGCCACCCCATTATTATATAGTCTGTCCTGTACTGTGTGTATAGAGGCACCTCTCCCTGCCACCCCATTATTATATAGTCTGTCCTGTACTGTGTGTATAGAGGCACCTCTCCCTGCCACCCCATTATTATATAGTCTGTCCTGTGCTGTGCGTATAGAGGCACCTCTCCCTGCCACCCCATTATTATATAGTCTGTCCTGTGCTGTGTGTATAGAGGCACCTCTCCCTGCCACCCCATTATTATATAGTCTGTCCTGTGCTGTGTATATAGAGGCACCTCTCCCTGCCACCCCATTATTATATAGTCTGTCCTGTGCTGTGTGTATAGAGGCACCTCTCCCTGTCACCCCATTATTATATAGTCTGTCCTGTACTGTACTGTGTATAGAGGCACCTCTCCCTGCCACCCCATTATTATATAGTCTGTCCTGTACTGTGTGTATAGAGGCACCTCTCCCTGCCACCCCATTATAATATAGTCTGTCCTGTACTGTGTGTATAGAGGCACCTCTCCCTGCCACCCCATTATTATATAGTCTGTCCTGTACTGTGTGTATAGAGGCACCTCTCCCTGTCACCCCATTATTATATAGTCTGTCCTGTACTGTACTGTGTGTATAGAGGCACCTCTCCCTGCCACCCCATTATTATATAGTCTGTCCTGTACTGTGTGTATAGAGGCACCTCTCCCTGCCACCCCATTATTATATAGTCTGTCCTGTACTGTGTGTATAGAGGCACCTCTCCCTGCCACCCCATTATTATATAGTCTGTCCTGTACTGTGCGTATAGAGGCACCTCTCCCTGCCACCCCATTATTATATAGTCTGTACTGTACTGTGTGTATAGAGGCACCTCTCCCTGCCACCCCATTATTATATAATCTGTCCTGTACTGTGTGTATAGGGGCACCTCTCCCTGCCACCCCATTATTATATAGTCTGTCCTGTACTGTGTGTATAGAGGCACCTCTCCCTGTCACCCCATTATTATATAGTCTGTCCTGTACTGTGTGTGTATAGAGGCACCTCTCCCTGCCACCCCATTATTATGTAGTCTGTCCTGTGCTGTGTGTATAGAGGCACCTCTCCCTGCCACCCCATTATTATATAGTCTGTACTGTACTGTGTGTATAGAGGCACCTCTCCCTGCCACCCCATTATTATATAGTCTGTCCTGTCCTGTGCTGTGTGTATATAGGCACCTCTCCCTGCCACCCCATTATTATATAGTCTGTCCTGTGCTGTGTGTATAGAGGCACCTCTCCCTGCCACCCCATTATTATATAGTCTGTCCTGTACTGACTGTGTGTATAGAGGCACCTCTCCCTGCCACCCCATTATTATATAGTCTGTCCTGTGCTGTGTGTATAGAGGCACCTCTCCCTGCCACCCCATTATTATATAGTCTGTCCTGTACTGTGTGTATAGAGGCACCTCCCCCTGCCGCCCCATTATTATATAGTCTGTCCTGTACTGTGCGTATAGAGGCACCTCTCCCTGCCACCCTATTATTATATAGTCTGTACTGTACTGTGTGTATAGAGGCACCTCTCCCTGCCACCCCATTATTATATAGTCTGTCCTGTACTGTGTGTATAGAGGCACCTCTCCCTGCCACCCCATTATTATATAGTCTGTACTGTACTGTGTGTATAGAGGCACCTCTCCCTGCCACCCCATTATTATATAGTCTGTCCTGTACTGTGCGTATAGAGGCACCTCTCCCTGCCACCCCATTATTATATAGTCTGTCCTGTACTGTGTGTATAGAGGCACCTCTCCCTGCCACCCCATTATTATATAGTCTGTCCTGTACTGTGTGTATAGAGGCACCTCTCCCTGCCACCCCATTATTATATAGTCTGTCCTGTACTGTGTGTATAGAGGCACCTCTCCCTGCCACCCCATTATTATATAGTCTGTCCTGTACTGTGTGTATAGAGGCACCTCCCCCTGCCACCCCATTATTATATAGTCTGTCCTGTCCTGTGTGTATATAGGCACCTCTCCCTGCCACCCCATTATTATATAGTCTGTCCTGTACTGTGTGTATAGAGGCACCTCTCCCTGTCACCCCATTATTATATAGTCTGTCCTGTACTGTGTATAGAAGCACCTCTCCCTGTCACCCCATTATTATATAGTCTGTCCTGTACTGTGTGTATAGAGGCACCTCTCCCTGCCACCCCATTATTATATAGTCTGTCCTGTCCTGTGTGTATATAGGCACCTCTCCCTGCCACCCCATTATTATATAGTCTGTCCTGTACTGTGTGTATAGAGGCACCTCTCCCTGCCACCCCATTATTATATAGTCTGTCCTGTACTGTGCGTATAGAGGCACCTCTCCCTGCCACCCCATTATTATATAGTCTGTACTGTACTGTGTATAGAGGCACCTCTCCCTGCCACCCCATTATTATATAGTCTGTACTGTGCTGTGTGTATAGAGGCACCTCTCCCTGCCTCCCCATTATTATATAGTCTGTCCTGTGCTGTGTGTATAGAGGCACCTCTCCCTGCCACCCCATTATTATATAGTCTGTCCTGTACTGTGTGTATAGAGGCACCTCTCCCTGCCACCCCATTATTATATAGTCTGTCCTGTACTGTGTGTATAGAGGCACCTCTCCCTGCCACCCCATTATTATATAGTCTGTCCTGTACTGTGCGTATAGAGGCACCTCTCCCTGCCACCCCATTATTATATAGTCTGTACTGTACTGTGTGTATAGAGGCACCTCTCCCTGCCACCCCATTATTATATAGTCTGTACTGTACTGTGTGTATAGAGGCACCTCTCCTGCCACCCCATTATTATATAGTCTGTCCTGTACTGTGTGTATAGAGGCACCTCTCCCTGCCACCCCATTATTATATAGTCTGTACTGTACTGTGTGTATAGAGGCACCTCTCCCTGCCACCCCATTATTATATAGTCTGTCCTGTACTGTGCGTATAGAGGCACCTCTCCCTGCCACCCCATTATTATATAGTCTGTCCTGTACTGTGTGTATAGAGGCACCTCTCCCTGCCACCCCATTATTATATAGTCTGTCCTGTACTGTGTGTATAGAGGCACCTCTCCCTGCCACCCCATTATTATATAGTCTGTCCTGTGCTGTGTGTATAGAGGCACCTCTCCCTGCCACCCCATTATTATATAGTCTGTCCTGTACTGTGTGTATAGAGGCACCTCTCCCTGCCACCCCATTATTATATAGTCTGTCCTGTACTGTGTGTATAGAGGCACCTCTCCCTGTCACCCCATTATTATATAGTCTGTCCTGTACTGTGTGTATAGAGGCACCTCTCCCTGCCACCCCATTATTATATAGTCTGTCCTGTGCTGTGTGTATAGAGGCACCTCTCCCTGCCACCCCATTATTATATAGTCTGTCCTGTGCTGTGTGTATAGAGGCACCTCTCCCTGCCACCCCATTATTATATAGTCTGTCCTGTACTGTGTGTATAGAGGCACCTCTCCCTGCCACCCCATTATTATATAGTCTGTCCTGTGCTGTGTGTATAGAGGCACCTCTCCCTGTCACCCCATTATTATATAGTCTGTCCTGTACTGTGTGTATAGAGGCACCTCTCCCTGCCACCCCATTATTATATAGTCTGTACTGTACTGTGTGTATAGAGGCACCTCTCCCTGCCACCCCATTATTATATAATCTGTCCTGTACTGTGTGTATAGGGGCACCTCTCCCTGCCACCCCATTATTATATAGTCTGTCCTGTACTGTGCGTATAGAGGCACCTCTCCCTGCCACCCCATTATTATATAGTCTGTCCTGTACTGTGTGTATAGAGGCACCTCTCCCTGCCACCCCATTATTATATAGTCTGTCCTGTGCTGTGTGTATAGAGGCACCTCTCCCTGTCACCCCATTATTATGTAGTCTGTCCTGTACTGTGCTGTGTGTATAGAGGCACCTCTCCCTGCCACCCCATTATTATATAGTCTGTCCTGTACTGTGTGTATAGAGGCACCTCCCCCTGCCACCCCATTATTATATAGTCTGTCCTGTACTGTGTGTATAGAGGCACCTCTCCCTGCCACCCCATTATTATATAGTCTGTCCTGTACTGTGTGTATAGAGGCACCTCTCCCTGCCACCCCATTATTATATAGTCTGTCCTGTACTGTGTGTATAGAGGCACCTCTCCCTGCCACCCCATTATTATATAGTCTGTCCCGTACTGTGTGTATAGAGGCACCTCTCCCTGCCACCCCATTATTATATAGTCTGTCCTGTACTGTGTGTATAGAGGCACCTCTCCCTGCCACCCCATTATTATATAGTCTGTCCTGTACTGTGTGTATAGAGGCACCTCTCCCTGTCACCCCATTATTATATAGTCTGTCCTGTACTGTGTGTATAGAGGCACCTCTCCCTGTCACCCCATTATTATATAGTCTGTCCTGTACTGTGTGTATAGAGGCACCTCTCCCTGCCACCCCATTATTATATAGTCTGTCCTGTACTGTGCGTATAGAGGCACCTCTCCCTGCCACCCCATTATTATATAGTCTGTCCTGTACTGTGTGTATAGAGGCACCTCTCCCTGTCACCCCATTATTATATAGTCTGTCCTGTACTGTGTGTATAGAGGCACCTCTCCCTGCCACCCCATTATTATATAGTCTGTCCTGTGCTGTGTGTATAGAGGCACCTCTCCCTGCCACCCCATTATTATATAGTCTGTCCTGTGCTGTGTGTATAGAGGCACCTCTCCCTGCCACCCCATTATTATATAGTCTGTCCTGTACTGTGCGTATAGAGGCACCTCTCCCTGCCACCCCATTATTATATAGTCTGTCCTGTACTGTGTGTATAGAGGCACCTCTCCCTGCCACCCTATTATTATATAGTCTGTCCTGTACTGTGTATAGAGGCACCTCTCCCTGTCACCCCATTATTATATAGTCTGTCCTGTACTGTGTGTATAGAGGCACCTCTCCCTGCCACCCCATTATTATATAGTCTGTCCTGTGCTGTGTGTATAGAGGCACCTCTCCCTGCCACCCCATTATTATATAGTCTGTCCTGTACTGTGTATATAGAGGCACCTCTCCCTGCCACCCCATTATTATATAGTCTGTCCTGTACTGTGTGTATAGAGGCACCTCTCCCTGCCACCCCATTATTATATAGTCTGTCCTATGCTGTGTGTATAGAGGCACCTCTCCCTGCCACCCCATTATTATATAGTCTGTACTGTGCTGTGCGTATAGAGGCACCTCTCCCTGCCACCCCATTATTATATAGTCTGTCCTGTGCTGTGTGTATAGAGGCACCTCTCCCTGCCACCCCATTATTATATAGTCTGTCCTGTGCTGTGTGTATAGAGGCACCTCTCCCTGCCACCCCATTATTATATAGTCTGTCCTGTGCTGTGTGTATAGAGGCACCTCTCCCTGCCACCCCATTATTATATAGTCTGTACTGACTGTGTGTATAGAGGCACCTCTCCCTGCCACCCCATTATTATATAGTCTGTCCTGTACTGACTGTGCGTATAGAGGCACCTCTCCCTGCCACCCCATTATTATATAGTCTGTCCTGTACTGTGTGTATAGAGGCACCTCTCCCTGCCACCCCATTATTATATAGTCTGTCCTGTGCTGTGTGTATAGAGGCACCTCTCCCTGCCACCCCATTATTATATAGTCTGTCCTGTACTGTGTGTATAGAGGCACCTCTCCCTGTCACCCCATTATTATATAGTCTGTGCTGTGTGTATAGAGGCACCTCTCCCTGCCACCCCCTTATTATATAGTCTGTCCTGTACTGTGTGTATAGAGGCACCTCTCCCTGTCACCCCATTATTATATAGTCTGTGCTGTGTGTATAGAGGCACCTCTCCCTGTCACCCCCTTATTATATAGTCTGTGCTGTGTGTATAGAGGCACCTCTCCCTGCCACCCCATTATTATATAGTCTGTCCTGTGCTGTGTGTATAGAGGCACCTCTCCCTGCCACCCCATTATTATATAGTCTGTCCTGTACTGTGTGTATAGAGGCACCTCTCCCTGCCACCCCATTATTATATAGTCTGTACTGACTGTGTGTATAGAGGCACCTCTCCCTGCCACCCCATTATTATATAGTCTGTCCTGTCCTGTGTGTATAGAGGCACCTCTCCCTGCCACCCCATTATTATATAGTCTGTCCTGTACTGTGCTTATAGAGGCACCTCTCCCTGCCACCCCATTATTATATAGTCTGTCCTGTACTGTGCGTATAGAGGCACCTCTCCCTGCCACCCCATTATTATATAGTCTGTCCTGTACTGTGTGTATAGAGGCACCTCTCCCTGCCACCCCATTATTATATAGTCTGTCCTGTACTGTGTGTATAGAGGCACCTCTCCCTGCCACCCCATTATTATATAGTCTGTCCTGTACTGTGCGTATAGGGGCACCTCTCCCTGCCACCCCATTATTATATAGTCTGTCCTGTACTGTGTGTATAGAGGCACCTCTCCCTGCCACCCCATTATTATATAGTCTGTCCTGTACTGTGTGTGTATAGAGGCACCTCTCCCTGCCACCCCATTATTATATAGTCTGTCCTGTACTGTGTGTATAGAGGCACCTCTCCCTGCCACCCCATTATTATATAGTCTGTCCTGTACTGTGTGTATAGAGGCACCTCTCCCTGCCACCCCATTATTATATAGTCTGTCCTGTGCGGTGTGTATAGAGGCACCTCTCCCTGCCACCCCATTATTATATAATCTGTCCTGTGCTGTGTGTATAGAGGCACCTCTCCCTGCCACCCCATTATTATATAGTCTGTCCTGTGCTGTGTGTATAGAGGCACCTCTCCCTGTCACCCCATTATTATATAGTCTGTCCTGTACTGTGTGTATAGAGGCACCTCTCCCTGCCACCCCATTATTATGTAGTCTGTCCTGTACTGTACTGTGTATAGAGGCACCTCTCCCTGCCACCCCATTATTATATAGTCTGTCCTGTACTGTACTGTGTATAGAGGCACCTCTCCCTGCCACCCCATTATTATATAGTCTGTCCTGTACTGTGTGTATAGAGGCACCTCTCCCTGCCACCCCATTATTATATAGTCTGTCCTGTACTGTGTGTATAGAGGCACCTCTCCCTGCCACCCCATTATTATATAGTCTGTCCTGTGCTGTGCGTATAGAGGCACCTCTCCCTGCCACCCCATTATTATATAGTCTGTCCTGTGCTGTGTGTATAGAGGCACCTCTCCCTGCCACCC
The DNA here is from genome assembly GCF_055691185.1 of Crinia signifera. Lineage (NCBI taxonomy): Eukaryota > Metazoa > Chordata > Amphibia > Anura > Myobatrachidae > Crinia > Crinia signifera. The sequence continues at coordinate 3,277,962 of NC_139221.1, read as the reverse complement.
CATTATTATATAGTCTGTCCTGTGCTGTGTATATAGAGGCACCTCTCCCTGCCACCCCATTATTATATAGTCTGTCCTGTGCTGTGTGTATAGAGGCACCTCTCCCTGTCACCCCATTATTATATAGTCTGTCCTGTACTGTACTGTGTATAGAGGCACCTCTCCCTGCCACCCCATTATTATATAGTCTGTCCTGTACTGTGTGTATAGAGGCACCTCTCCCTGCCACCCCATTATAATATAGTCTGTCCTGTACTGTGTGTATAGAGGCACCTCTCCCTGCCACCCCATTATTATATAGTCTGTCCTGTACTGTGTGTATAGAGGCACCTCTCCCTGTCACCCCATTATTATATAGTCTGTCCTGTACTGTACTGTGTGTATAGAGGCACCTCTCCCTGCCACCCCATTATTATATAGTCTGTCCTGTACTGTGTGTATAGAGGCACCTCTCCCTGCCACCCCATTATTATATAGTCTGTCCTGTACTGTGTGTATAGAGGCACCTCTCCCTGCCACCCCATTATTATATAGTCTGTCCTGTACTGTGCGTATAGAGGCACCTCTCCCTGCCACCCCATTATTATATAGTCTGTCCTGTACTGTGTGTATAGAGGCACCTCTCCCTGCCACCCCATTATTATATAGTCTGTACTGTACTGTGTATAGAGGCACCTCTCCCTGCCACCCCATTATTATATAGTCTGTACTGTACTGTGTGTATAGAGGCACCTCTCCCTGCCACCCCATTATTATATAGTCTGTCCTGTACTGTGTGTATAGAGGCACCTCTCCCTGCCACCCCATTATTATATAGTCTGTACTGTACTGTGTATAGAGGCACCTCTCCCTGCCACCCCATTATTATATAGTCTGTCCTGTACTGTGTGTGTATAGAGGCACCTCTCCCTGCCACCCCATTATTATATAGTCTGTCCTGTGCTGTGTGTATAGAGGCACCTCTCCCTGTCACCCCATTATTATATAGTCTGTCCTGTACTGACTGTGTGTATAGAGGCACCTCTCCCTGCCACCCCATTATTATATAGTCTGTCCTGTGCTGTGTGTATAGAGGCACCTCCCCCTGTCACCCCATTATTATATAGTCTGTCCTGTACTGTGTATAGAGGCACCTCTCCCTGCCACCCCATTATTATATAGTCTGTCCTGTGCTGTGCGTATAGAGGCACCTCTCCCTGCCACCCCATTATTATATAGTCTGTCCTGTACTGTGTATAGAGGCACCTCTCCCTGCCACCCCATTATTATATAGTCTGTACTGTACTGTGTATAGAGGCACCTCTCCCTGCCACCCCATTATTATATAGTCTGTCCTGTACTGTGTATAGAGGCACCTCTCCCTGCCACCCCATTATTATATAGTCTGTACTGTACTGTGTGTATAGAGGCACCTCTCCCTGCCACCCCATTATTATATAATCTGTCCTGTACTGTGTGTATAGAGGCACCTCTCCCTGCCACCCCATTATTATATAGTCTGTACTGTACTGTGTGTATAGAGGCACCTCTCCCTGTCACCCCATTATTATATAGTCTGTCCTGTACTGTACTGTGTATAGAGGCACCTCTCCCTGCCACCCCATTATTATATAGTCTGTCCTGTACTGTGTGTATAGAGGCACCTCTCCCTGCCACCCCATTATAATATAGTCTGTCCTGTACTGTGTGTATAGAGGCACCTCTCCCTGCCACCCCATTATTATATAGTCTGTCCTGTACTGTGTGTATAGAGGCACCTCTCCCTGTCACCCCATTATTATATAGTCTGTCCTGTACTGTACTGTGTGTATAGAGGCACCTCTCCCTGCCACCCCATTATTATATAGTCTGTCCTGTACTGTGTGTATAGAGGCACCTCTCCCTGCCACCCCATTATTATATAGTCTGTCCTGTACTGTGTGTATAGAGGCACCTCTCCCTGCCACCCCATTATTATATAGTCTGTCCTGTACTGTGCGTATAGAGGCACCTCTCCCTGCCACCCCATTATTATATAGTCTGTACTGTACTGTGTGTATAGAGGCACCTCTCCCTGCCACCCCATTATTATATAGTCTGTCCTGTGCTGTGTGTATAGAGGCACCTCTCCCTGCCACCCCATTATTATATAGTCTGTCCTGTACTGTGTATATAGAGGCAGCTCTCCCTGCCACCCCATTATTATATAGTCTGTCCTGTACTGACTGTACGTATAGAGGCACCTCTCCCTGCCACCCCATTATTATATAGTCTGTCCTGTACTGTGTGTATAGAGGCACCTCTCCCTGCCGCCCCATTATTATATAGTCTGTGCTGTGTGTATAGAGGCACCTCTCCCTGCCACCCCATTATTATATAGTCTGTGCTGTGTGTATAGAGGCACCTCTCCCTGCCACCCCATTATTATGTAGTCTGTCCTGTGCTGTGTGTATAGAGGCAGCTCTCCCTGCCACCCCATTATTATATAGTCTGTATTGTGCTGTGTGTATAGAGGCACCTCTCCCTGCCACCCCATTATTATATAGTCTGTCCTGTGCTGTGTGTATAGAGGCACCTCTCCCTGCCGCCCCATTATTATATAGTCTGTGCTGTGTGTATAGAGGCACCTCTCCCTGCCACCCCATTATTATATAGTCTGTCCTGTACTGTGTGTGTAGAGGCACCTCTCCCTGCCGCCCCATTATTATATAGTCTGTCCTGTCCTGTGCTGTGTGTATATAGGCACCTCTCCCTGCCACCCCATTATTATATAGTCTGTCCTGTGCTGTGTGTATAGAGGCACCTCTCCCTGCCACCCCATTATTATATAGTCTGTCCTGTACTGACTGTGTGTATAGAGGCACCTCTCCCTGCCACCCCATTATTATATAGTCTGTCCTGTGCTGTGTGTATAGAGGCACCTCCCCCTGTCACCCCATTATTATATAGTCTGTCCTGTACTGTGTGTATAGAGGCACCTCTCCCTGCCACCCCATTATTATATAGTCTGTACTGTACTGTGCGTATAGAGGCACCTCTCCCTGCCACCCCATTATTATATAGTCTGTCCTGTACTGTGTGTATAGAGGCACCTCTCCCTGCCACCCCATTATTATATAGTCTGTCCTGTACTGACTGTGTGTATAGAGGCACCTCTCCCTGCCACCCCATTATTATATAGTCTGTCCTGTGCTGTGTGTATAGAGGCACCTCTCCCTGCCACCCCATTATTATATAGTCTGTCCTGTACTGTGTGTATAGAGGCACCTCCCCCTGCCGCCCCATTATTATATAGTCTGTCCTGTACTGTGCGTATAGAGGCACCTCTCCCTGCCACCCTATTATTATATAGTCTGTACTGTACTGTGTGTATAGAGGCACCTCTCCCTGCCACCCCATTATTATATAGTCTGTCCTGTACTGTGTGTATAGAGGCACCTCTCCCTGCCACCCCATTATTATATAGTCTGTCCTGTACTGTGTGTATAGAGGCACCTCCCCCTGCCACCCCATTATTATATAGTCTGTCCTGTCCTGTGTGTATATAGGCACCTCTCCCTGCCACCCCATTATTATATAGTCTGTCCTGTACTGTGTGTATAGAGGCACCTCTCCCTGTCACCCCATTATTATATAGTCTGTCCTGTACTGTGTATAGAAGCACCTCTCCCTGTCACCCCATTATTATATAGTCTGTCCTGTACTGTGTGTATAGAGGCACCTCTCCCTGCCACCCCATTATTATATAGTCTGTCCTGTCCTGTGTGTATATAGGCACCTCTCCCTGCCACCCCATTATTATATAGTCTGTCCTGTACTGTGTGTATAGAGGCACCTCTCCCTGCCACCCCATTATTATATAGTCTGTCCTGTACTGTGCGTATAGAGGCACCTCTCCCTGCCACCCCATTATTATATAGTCTGTACTGTGTATAGAGGCACCTCTCCCTGCCACCCCATTATTATATAGTCTGTACTGTGCTGTGTGTATAGAGGCACCTCTCCCTGCCTCCCCATTATTATATAGTCTGTCCTGTGCTGTGTGTATAGAGGCACCTCTCCCTGCCACCCCATTATTATATAGTCTGTCCTGTACTGTGTGTATAGAGGCACCTCTCCCTGCCACCCCATTATTATATAGTCTGTCCTGTACTGTGCGTATAGAGGCACCTCTCCCTGCCACCCCATTATTATATAGTCTGTACTGTACTGTGTGTATAGAGGCACCTCTCCCTGCCACCCCATTATTATATAGTCTGTCCTGTACTGTGTGTATAGAGGCACCTCTCCCTGCCACCCCATTATTATATAGTCTGTCCTGTGCTGTGTGTATAGAGGCACCTCTCCCTGCCACCCCATTATTATATAGTCTGTACTGTGCTGTGTGTATAGAGGCACCTCTCCCTGCCACCCCATTATTATATAGTCTGTCCTGTACTGTGTGTATAGAGGCACCTCTCCCTGCCACCCCATTATTATATAGTCTGTCCTGTGCTGTGTGTATAGAGGCACCTCTCCCTGCCACCCCATTATTATATAGTCTGTCCTGTACTGTGTGTATAGAGGCACCTCTCCCTGCCACCCCATTATTATATAGTCTGTCCTGTACTGTGTGTATAGAGGCACCTCTCCCTGTCACCCCATTATTATATAGTCTGTCCTGTACTGTGCGTATAGAGGCACCTCTCCCTGCCACCCCATTATTATATAGTCTGTCCTGTGCTGTGTGTATAGAGGCACCTCTCCCTGCCACCCCATTATTATATAGTCTGTCCTGTGCTGTGTGTATAGAGGCACCTCTCCCTGCCACCCCATTATTATATAGTCTGTCCTGTACTGTGTGTATAGAGGCACCTCTCCCTGCCACCCCATTATTATATAGTCTGTCCTGTACTGTGTGTATAGAGGCACCTCTCCCTGCCACCCCATTATTATATAGTCTGTCCTGTGCTGTGTGTATAGAGGCACCTCTCCCTGTCACCCCATTATTATGTAGTCTGTCCTGTACTGTACTGACTGTGTGTATAGAGGCACCTCTCCCTGCCACCCCATTATTATATAGTCTGTCCTGTACTGTGTGTATAGAGGCACCTCTCCCTGCCACCCCATTATTATATAGTCTGTCCTGTACTGTGTGTATAGAGGCACCTCTCCCTGCCACCCCATTATTATATAGTCTGTCCTGTGCTGTGTGTATAGAGGCACCTCTCCCTGTCACCCCATTATTATGTAGTCTGTCCTGTACTGTACTGACTGTGTGTATAGAGGCACCTCTCCCTGCCACCCCATTATTATATAGTCTGTCCTGTACTGTGTGTATAGAGGCACCTCTCCCTGCCACCCCATTATTATATAGTCTGTCCTGTACTGTGTGTATAGAGGCACCTCTCTCTGCCACCCCATTATTATATAGTCTGTCCTGTGCTGTGTGTATAGAGGCACCTCTCTCTGCCACCCCATTATTATATAGTCTGTCCTGTGCTGTGTGTATAGAGGCACCTCTCTCTGCCACCCCATTATTATATAGTCTGTCCTGTGCTGTGTGTATAGAGGCACCTCTCCCTGCCACCCCATTATTATATAGTCTGTCCTGTGCTGTGTGTATAGAGGCACCTCTCCCTGCCACCCCATTATTATATAGTCTGTCCTGTACTGTGTGTATAGAGGCACCTCTCCCTGCCACCCCATTATTATATAGTCTGTCCTGTGCTGTGTGTATAGAGGCACCTCTCTCTGCCACCCCATTATTTTATAGTCTGTGCTGTGTGTATAGAGGCACCTCTCCCTGCCACCCCATTATTATATAGTCTGTCCTGTACTGTGCGTATAGAGGCACCTCTCCCTGCCACCCCATTATTATATAGTCTGTCCTGTGCTGTGCGTATAGAGGCACCTCTCCCTGCCACCCCATTATTATATAGTCTGTCCTGTACTGTGCGTATATAGGCACCTCTCCCTGCCACCCCATTATTATATAGTCTGTCCTGTGCTGTGTGTATAGAGGCACCTCTCCCTGCCACCCCATTATTATATAGTCTGTCCTGTGCTGTGCGTATAGAGGCACCTCTCCCTGTCACCCCATTATTATATAGTCTGTCCTGTACTGTACTGTGTATAGAGGCACCTCTCCCTGCCACCCCATTATTATATAGTCTGTCCTGTACTGTGTGTATAGAGGCACCTCTCCCTGTCACCCCATTATTATATAGTCTGTCCTGTACTGTGTGTATAGAGGCACCTCTCCCTGCCACCCCATTATTATATAGTCTGTCCTGTACTGTGTGTATAGAGGCACCTCTCCCTGTCACCCCATTATTATATAGTCTGTCCTGTACTGTGCGTATAGAGGCACCTCTCCCTGCCACCCCATTATTATATAGTCTGTCCTCTACTGTGCTGTGTATAGAGGCACCTCTCCCTGCCACCCCATTATTATATAGTCTGTCCTGTACTATGTGTATAGAGGCACCTCTCCCTGCCACCCCATTATTATATAGTCTGTCCTGTACTGTGTGTATAGAGGCACCTCTCCCTGTCACCCCATTATTATATAGTCTGTCCTGTCCTGTGTGTATAGAGGCACCTCTCCCTGCCACCCCATTATTATATAGTCTGTCCTGTGCTGTGTGTATAGAGGCACCTCTCCCTGCCACCCCATTATTATATAGTCTGTCCTGTACTGTGTGTATAGAGGCACCTCTCCCTGCCACCCCATTATTATATAGTCTGTCCTGTACTGTGTGTATAGAGGCACCTCTCCCTGCCACCCCATTATTATATAGTCTGTCCTGTGCTGTGTGTATAGAGGCACCTCTCCCTGCCACCCCATTATTATATAGTCTGTCCTGTACTGTGTGTATAGAGGCACCTCTCCCTGCCACCCCATTATTATATAGTCTGTCCTGTGCTGTGTGTATAGAGGCACCTCTCCCTGCCACCCCATTATTATATAGTCTGTCCTGTGCTGTGCGTATAGAGGCACCTCTCCCTGCCACCCCATTATTATATAGTCTGTCCTGTACTGTACTGTGTATAGAGGCACCTCTCCCTGCCGCCCCATTATTATATAGTCTGTGCTGTGTGTATAGAGGCACCTCTCCCTGCCACCCCATTATTATATAGTCTGTGCTGTGTGTATAGAGGCACCTCTCCCTGCCACCCCATTATTATATAGTCTGTCCTGTACTGTGTGTATAGAGGCACCTCTCCCTGTCACCCCATTATTATATAGTCTGTCCTGTACTGTGTGTATAGAGGCACCTCTCCCTGCCACCCCATTATTATATAGTCTGTCCTGTGCTGTGTGTATAGAGGCACCTCTCCCTGCCACCCCATTATTATATAGTCTGTCCTGTACTGTGTGTATAGAGGCACCTCTCCCTGTCACCCCATTATTATATAGTCTGTCCTGTACTGTACTGTGTATAGAGGCACCTCTCCCTGCCACCCCATTATTATATAGTCTGTCCTGTACTGTGTGTATAGAGGCACCTCTCCCTGCCACCCCATTATTATATAGTCTGTCCTGTACTGTGTATAGAGGCACCTCTCCCTGTCACCCCATTATTATATAGTCTGTCCTGTACTGTGCGTATAGAGGCACCTCTCCCTGTCACCCCATTATTATATAGTCTGTCCTGTACTGTGCGTATAGAGGCACCTCTCCCTGCCACCCCATTATTATATAGTCTGTCCTGTGCTGTGCGTATAGAGGCACCTCTCCCTGCCACCCCATTATTATATAGTCTGTCCTGTACTGTGCGTATAGAGGCACCTCTCCCTGCCCCCCCATTATTATATAGTCTGTCCTGTGCTGTGTGTATAGAAGCACCTCTCCCTGCCACCCCATTATTATATAGTCTGTGCTGTGCTGTGTGTATAGAGGCACCTCTCCCTGTCACCCCATTATTATATAGTCTGTCCTGTACTGTGCGTATAGAGGCACCTCTCCCTGCCACCCCATTATTATATAGTCTGTCCTGTGCTGTGTGTATAGAGGCACCTCTCCCTGCCACCCCATTATTATATAGTCTGTCCTGTGCTGTGTGTATAGAGGCACCTCTCCCTGCCACCCCATTATTATATAGTCTGTCCTGTACTGACTGTGTGTATAGAGGCACCTCTCCCTGTCACCCCATTATTATATAGTCTGTCCTGTACTGTGCGTATAGGGGCACCTCTCCCTGCCACCCCATTATTATATAGTCTGTATATAGGTGCACTACAGGAACCAGCGTTATCCTCCTGGTTGCTACTGGCGATGCTGTCTCCTGCACCTACCAGTTTATAAGCCAATCCCTGGTCACGTTATCTGCCGCTGCTCATATATATTGCTGTTCTGAGCAATAAATCGGTGGGTTATGTCCATGTCCCGGATCCTGGCCCCATACACTGTAATACCTAGAATAATACCTATGTCGGCATCACGTCGGCATGGTGAACTGGTTTTATGCTGTATAAGTCCCTTATGGTGGTGTTCTGTTCCTCCCTCATACAGGAGCCAGTTTCCTGGACTGGAACCACGTGTTCGCCTCATCTACCAAGGGCAGCTCCTCCGAGATGACTCGCAGACCGTCGCCTCTCTCCAGCTTACCGACAGCTGTGTGCTGCACTGCCACATCTCCCCGCAGGCCTCACCTCCAGGGCGCAGTGCCGCTGAGCTGGACCAGGTCCCACTAAACGTTGGCAGCCTGCTGGTGCCACTGCTTGGACTGATTCTATTCATCCTGTGGTACTGCCAGCTTCAGTACCCAAACTTGTTTACTGCTACAGCCACAGCGTGCCTGGGTCTCATCACCTTGCTGGTCACGGTTATTGCCCTGTCGTCTTACCGGAGGTAATCCATCAGAGGCACCGGGAATGGCTGCTCATTATTCCCTGAGAGACGGTCCTGGGGAGCAGGGGGGTCAGAGACCAAGGACAATCTCCTGTAGCTCCCCCAACCCTGGAGGCACCAGAAGAATAAACCATGTCAGATTCCTCTGCTTCAGATGTTTGTTATTGATGGAGGGCAGATGCCCGCTTCCTCTATAGCTGCACTGTGGTTTGTCATTAGATTGTGTAGCCATGGACCCAGGCGTTAGCGACACAGGACATACTGTGATGCGCGACATATGACCAAGGGCCCCCGGTGTAACGCGCGACCCAGCCCCCCGCCGTGACGTGTACAGTAGTTGCTATGTGACCTGGTATCATGACCTGACCGAGCCATGGAGCTGAAATAAATTATTTAAATATTTTTCCAAAACAAGCAGAAGGTGTTATTGGCTGACGTAGGTGCAGCGCGGAGGGAGGGGCGACACTTCTGATGTCCAGGTGTGTACATCATATATCACAGAGGCAATATGCTGCCTGCCTGTACTCCTCCTGACTGACCCTGTGCTGCCTGCCTGTACTTACTCCTCCTGACTGACCCAGTGCTGTGTGCCTGTGCTTACTCCTCCCGACTGACCCTGTGCTGCCTGTCTGTGCTTACTCCTCCCGACTGACCCTGTGCTGCCTGTCTGTGCTTACTCCTCCCGACTGACCCTGTGCTGCCTGCCTGTGCTTACTCCTCCCGACTGACCCTGTGCTGCCTGCCTGTGCTTACTCCTCCCGACTGACCCTGTGCTGCCTGCCTGTGCTTACTCCTCCCGACTGACCCTGTGCTGCCTGTCTGTACTTACTCCTCCTGACTGACCCTGTGCTGCCTGCCTGTACTTACTCCTCCTGACTGACCCTGTGCTGCCTGCCTGTACTTACTCCTCCTGACTGACCCTGTGCTCTGTGCCTGTACTTACTCCTCCTGACTGACCCTGTGCTGCCTGCCTGTACTTACTCCTCCTGACTGACCCTGTGCTGTGTGCCTGTGCTTACTCCTCCCGACTGACCCTGTGCTGCCTGCCTGTGCTTACTCCTCCCGACTGACCCTGTTCTGCCTGTCTGTGCTTACTCCTCCCGACTGACCCTGTGCTGCCTGTCTGTGCTTACTCCTCCCGACTGACCCTGTGCTGCCTGTCTGTGCTTACTCCTCCCGACTGACCCTGTGCTGCCTGTCTGTGCTTACTCCTCCCGACTGACCCTGTGCTGCCTGCCTGTGCTTACTCCTCCCGACTGACCCTGTGCTGACTGCCTCTGCTTACTCCTCCCGACTGACCCTGTGCTGCCTGCCTCTGCTTACTCCTCCCGACTGACCCTGTGCTGCCTGCCTGTGCTTACTCCTCCCGACTGACCCTGTGCTGCCTGCCTGTGCTTACTCCTCCCGACTGACCCTGTGCTGCCTGCCTGTGCTTACTCCTCCCGACTGACCCTGTGCTGCCTGCCTGTGCTTTCTCCTCCCGACTGACCCTGTGCTGCCTGCCTGTAGTTTCTCCTCCCGACTGACTATGTGCTGAGTGGCTGTACTTAATCTTCCTGACTGACCCTGTGCTGCCTGCCTGTAGTTTCTCCTCCTGACTGGCCCTGTGCTGCCTGCCTGTGCTTACTCCTTTATGCCATCTCTGTGTGTAGTCATCGCCATAGCACTGGTGATGTGGGAGGTTCTTTTCTTTACACTTTGGAAATGATTGAGACCTGCTTGAACATGTTTTTTTGGCTATTGTGCGTAAATCACTTTCAAACATGGACTTCGCAGCCGTACGAAGTGAAACCACTATGCATTCTACTCACGAGAACCGCATGATGTGGGAGATTGTGGGTGCGGCTTCATAGCTCTGAAAAAAGGGGCGTAAAGGTGGTCGTACAGGTAGGTGACATGCAGGAGGAGTCTGTACCACTGCAAGTTCATGTGAAGGCACCTGCCCACAAAACTCCCACACCAGCCTAGTACCATCTACGCACCGGCTACACATGATGTGCTTCGTCAGTGTGGACTTAGCGCCCTGACACATGCGTGCCTACGTCAGTGTGGACTTAGCGCCCTGACACATGCGTGCCTACGTCAGTGTGGACTTATCGTCCTGACACATGCGGGCCTACGTCAGTGTGGACTTAGCGCCCTGACACATGCGTGCCTACCTCAGTGTGGACTTAGCGCCCTGACACATGCGTGCCTACCTCAGTGTGGACTTAGCGCCCTGACACATGCGTGCCTACCTCAGTGTGGACTTAGCGCCCTGACACATGCGGGCATACGTCAGTGTGGACTTAGTGCCCTGACACATGCGTGCCTTCGTCAGTGTGGACTTAGCGCCCTGACACATGTGTGCCTTCGTCAGTGTGGACTTAGCGCCCTGACACATGCGTGCCTACGTCAGTGTGGACTTAGCGCCCTGACACATGCGTGCCTACGTCAGTGTGGACTTAGTGCCCTGACACATGCGGGCCTACGTCAGTGTGGACTTAGCGGCCTGACACATGCGTGCCTTCGTCAGTGTGGACTTAAGGTCCTGACACATGCGGGCCTTCGTCAGTGTGGACTTAGCGCCCTGACACATGCGTGCCTACGTCAGTGTGGACTTAGCGCCCTGACACATGTGTGCCTACGTCAGTGTGGACTTGGCGCCCTGACACATGCGTGCCTACGTCAGTGTGGACTTAGCGCCCTGACACATGCGGGCCTACGTCAGTGTGGACTTAGCGCCCTGACACATGCGTGCCTACGTCAGTGTGGACTTAGCGCCCTGACACATGCGTGCCTACCTCAGTGTGGACTTAGCGCCCTGACACATGCGTGCCTACCTCAGTGTGGACTTAGCGCCCTGACACATGCGGGCATACGTCAGTGTGGACTTAGCGCCCTGACACATGCGGGCATACGTCAGTGTGGACTTAGCGCCCTGACACATGCGTGCCTACGTCAGTGTGGACTTAGCGGCCTGACACATGCGGGCCTACGTCAGTGTGGACTTAGCGGCCTGACACATGCGGGCCTACGTCAGTGTGGACTTAGCGCCCTGACACATGCGGTCCTCCGTCAGTGTGGACTTAGCGTCCTGACACATGCGGGCCTACGTCAGTGTGGACTTAGCGCCCTGACACATGCGGGCCTTCGTCAGTGTGGACTTAGCGCCCTGACACATGCGGGCCTATGTCAGTGTGGACTTAGCGCCCTGACACATGCGGGCCTTCGTCAGTGTGGACTTAGCGTCCTGACACATGCGGGCCTTCGTCAGTGTGGACTTAGCGGCCTGACACATGTGTGCCTACGTCAGTGTGGACTTAGCGGCCTGACACATGCGTGCCTACGTCAGTGTGGACTTAGCGCCCTGACACGTGTGCCTTCGTCAGTGTGGACTTAGTGGCCTGACACATGTGTGCCTACGTCAGTGTGGACTTAGCGGCCTGACACATGTGTGCCTACGTCAGTGTGGACTTAGCACCCTGACACATGCGTGCCTTCATCAATGTGGACTTAGCGCCCTGACACATGCGTGCCTTCGTCAATGTGGACTTAGCGCCCTGACACATGCGTGCCTATGTCAGTGTGGACTTAGCGCCCTGACACATGCGTGCCTTCGTCAATGTGGACTTAGCGTCCTGACACATGCGGGCCTACGTCAGTGTGGACTTAGCACCCTGACACATGCGGGCCTTCGTCAGTGTGGACTTAGCGTCCTGACACATGCGGGCCTTCGTCAGTGTGGACTTAGCGTCCTGACACATGCGTGCCTTCGTCAGTGTAGACTTAGCGGCCTGACACATGCGTGCCTACGTCAGTGTGGACTTAGCGGCCTGACACATGCGTGCCTACGTCAGTGTGGACTTAGCGCCCTGACACATGCGTGCCTACGTCAGTGTGGACTTAGCGTCCTGACACATGCGTGCCTACGTCAGTGTGGACTTAGCGCCCTGACACATGCGTGCCTACGTCAGTGTGGACTTAGCGCCCTGACACGTGTGCCTTCGTCAGTGTGGACTTAGCGCCCTGACACATGCGTGCCTTCGTCAATGTGGACTTAGCGCCCTGACACATGCGTGCCTCCGTCATATTGTGGACTTAGCGCCCTGACACATGCGGGCCTCCGTCATATTGTGGACTTAGCGCCCTGACACATGCGGGCCTTCGTCAATGTGGACTTAGCGCCCTGACACATGCGGGCCTTCGTCAATGTGGACTTAGCGCCCTGACACATGCGGGCCTTCGTCAATGTGGACTTAGCGTCCTGACACATGCGTGCCTCCGTCATATTGTGGACTTAGCGCCCTGACACATGCGGGCCTCCGTCAGTGTGGACTTAGCGCCCTGACCCATGCGGGCCTACATCAGTGTGGACTTAGCGCCCTGACACATGCGGGCCTACGTCATATTGTGGACTTAGCCCCCTGACACATGCGGGCCTTCGTCAATGTGGACTTAGCGCCCTGACACATGCGGGCCTCCGTCATATTGTGGACTTAGCGCCCTGACACATGCGTGCCTTCGTCAATGTGGACTTAGCGCCCTGACACATGCGGGCATACGTCAGTGTGGACTTAGCGCCCTGACACATGCGTGCCTACGTCATATTGTGGACTTAGCGCCCTGACACATGCGTGCCTTCGTCAATGTGGACTTAGCGCCCTGACACATGCGTGCCTATGTCAGTGTGGACTTAGCGCCCTGACACGTGTGCCTTCGTCAGTGTGGACTTAGCGTCCTGACACATGCGTGCCTTCGTCAGTGTGGACTTAGCGCCCTGACACATGCGGTCCTCCGTCAGTGTGGACTTAGCGTCCTGACACATGCGTGCCTACGTCAGTGTGGACTTAGCGCCCTGACACATGCGTGCCTTCGTCAGTGTGGACTTAGCGCCCTGACACATGCGGGCCTCCGTCAGTGTGGACTTAGCGCCCTGACACATGCGGGCCTCCGTCAGTGTGGACTTAGCGCCCTGACACATGCGGGCCTTCGTCAATGTGGACTTAGGGGATGCAGTCAAAATCCCGACAGGGACAAAATCCCGACATATAGAATGTACAAGTGAAACAGTCTACATGCCTTTCGGTCGACAGGTGCGAGGTTGACATGGGTTTTTTCACTGTTTTTTGAACCGACATGTGCCGACAGGCGGTATTTCATGCCCTACCATTCACTACGGCGTGGTGGGAGAATAAAATATTGTGCTGAGCGCAGCGAGGCACCGTGCCCGAAGCATTGCGAGCGGCTGCGGTTCACTTGCAACTGTGTCCATGTCGACTGTGTCGACATTCGGGTCAAAAAACAGTGAAAAAAAAACCATGTCGACCTCGCACCTGTCGACCGAAAGGCATGTAGACTGTTTCACCTGTACATTCTATATGTCGGGATTTTGTCCATGTCGGGATTTCATACCGAATCCGTACTTAGCGCCCTGACACATGCGTGCCTACGTCATATTGTGGACTTAGCGCCCTGACACATGCATGCCTACGTCATATTGTGGACTTAGCGCCCTGACACATGCGTGCCTACGTCATATTGTGGACTTAGCGCCCTGACACATGCGTGCCTACGTCATATTGTGGACTTAGCGCCCTGACACATGCGTGCCTACGTCATATTGTGGACTTAGCGCCCTGACACATGCGTGCCTACGTCATATTGTGGACTTAGCGCCCTGACACATGCGTGCCTACGTCATATTGTGGACTTAGCGCCCTGACACATGCGTGCCTACGTCATATTGTGGACTTAGCGCCCTAATACATGCGTGCCTACGTCATATTGTGGACTTAGCGCCCTGACACATGCGTGCCTACGTCCGTGTGTACTTAGTGCCCTGACACATGCGTGCCTACGTCAGTGTGGACTTAGTGCCCTGACACATGCGGGCCTACGTCCGTGTGGACTTAGTGCCCTGACACATGCGGGCCTACGTCAGTGTGGACTTAGTGCCCTGACACATGCGGGCCTTCGTCAGTGTGGACTTAGCGTCCTGACACATGCGGGCCTTCGTCATATTGTGGACTTAGTGCCCTGACACATGCGGGCCTACGTCAGTGTGGACTTAGTGCCCTGACACATGCGGGCCTTCGTCAGTGTGGACTTAGTGCCCTGACACATGCGGGCCTACGTCAGTGTGGACTTAGTGCCCTGACACATGCGGGCCTTCGTCAGTGTGGACTTAGCGTCCTGACACATGCGGGCCTTCGTCATATTGTGGACTTAGTGCCTTGACACATGCGGGCCTACGTCAGTGTGGACTTAGTGCCCTGACACATGCGGGCCTACGTCAGTGTGGACTTAGTGCTCTGACACATGCGGGCCTTCGTCAGTGTGGACTTAGCGCCCTGACACATGCGGGCCTTCGTCAGTGTGGACTTAGCGTCCTGACACATGCGGGCCTTCGTCAGTGTGGACTTAGCGCCCTGACACATGCAGGCATACGTCAGTGTGGACTTAGCGCCCTGACACATGCGGGCCTTTGTCAGTGTGGACTTAGCGCCCTGACACATGCGGGCCTCCGTCAGTGTGGACTTAGCGCCCTGACACATGCGTGCCTTCGTCAGTGTGGACTTATCGTCCTGACACATGCGGGCCTTCGTCAGTGTGGACTTAGCGCCCTGACACATGCGGGCATACGTCAGTGTGGACTTATCGTCCTGACACATGCGGGCATACGTCAGTGTGGACTTAGCGCCCTGACACATGCGGGCCTTCGTCAGTGTGGACTTAGCGCCCTGACACATGTGGGCTTCCGTCAGTGTGGACTTAGCGCCCTGACACATGTGGGCCTCCGTCAGTGTGGACTTAGCGCCCTGACACATGCGTGCCTTTGTCAGTGTGGACTTAGCGTCCTGACACATGCGTGCCTTTGTCAGTGTGGACTTAGCGTCCTGACACATGCGTGCCTTCGTCAGTGTGGACTTAGCGCCCTGACACATGCGGGCCTTCGTCAGTGTGGACTTAGCGCCCTGACACATGCGGGCCTTCGTCAGTGTGGACACGCGGACCCTCAAGTACACATAGGTAAAGTTCATTTGACTAAACCTCCTCGTTACTGCTGGTAATTACTGATGTCTTGCATGGTGTGTGAGAACAGGAACATACAGGCGCCCCTGGCTATAGATGGTAAAGCCCCACAATAATATGGATGATGCTCTGCACTGTAAAGCCTTTGCACCAAAGGACAAACAATAAACATCACTAATCATTAACTATAGAACAATGGGCACCAATTTTTGTGCAAATATTGTTTTCTTTTATTATACATAATCATTACATTCAAATTTACCAGAGCGCTGAGATACAAATAACCCAGCAGGTGGTCACCCCACCAAACTTAAGGTGCCCATACACGGTACAATTATTGTATACAATATTGCATCACATAGGTTTTGCGATGCGATGAGATCTAGTACAATGTGCAGCAGATAAGGTGCCCATACACGGTACAATTATTGTATACAATATTGAATCACATAGGTTTTGCAATGCGATGAGATCTAGTACAATGTGCTGCAGATAAGGTGCCCATATGCGCACTGATCCTGGCGTGCGTTCTGGGCTAAAATAGCATCGTATTGCATGCATTGTGCATGCAATGTGATGAAAAGCAAGTACAAATGTGCAGCACATACTGTTTGTACTGTGCGATGAGGTGCCACGGGAGCGCGTGCCTCAAAGCACAGATCGCACCGCCGGGATCGGTGGGTGTATGGGCACCAATACTTTTTGAGATGTGTGATGGGAGAGCGCATCTCGTCGCACCCAACAATTGTACCGAGTATGGGCACTTTTACAGCTGGAGTCCAATTATAGTCAGGGCCGGTGCAAGGCAACGAAGGGTGGGGGTGAGATGCCTTGCACGGGGGTGTGTGTGTCCTGGAGTACCATCCGGGAGGGGAGTGTGGGTGCCGCCCGCTGACCATCGCGTTGGGGGTGTGGCAAATCATTTGCCGCTAACAGTTAAAGTCCAAGGGTTGCCACACACTGATAGCACGAGGGAAGGGGTGCGGCAATCAAATGCCCGTTGGGGTAAGGGAGCGACGGCTTACATGCTCCCTGACGCTGGGATCAATAATGCCTTCTTCCTGCTCCTCGGGTGGGATCCTTCCTCCTGCGACGGGCGGCTGCTTGCTGCAGCTCAGTACCACCCTCTAGTGGCCGGCGCCCTAGGCAAATGCCTGAAGCTGCCTAGTGGTGGCGCCAGCCCTGATTATACACAACACAAAGTGTTACAGGACAGAAAACAGAGAGTTGTAGTAAACGGAGTACAGTCACAGGAGGGAAAGGTTACAAGTGGAGTACCCCAGGGATCTGTACTTGGACCAGTGCTTTTTAATATCTTTATTGGTGATATTGCAAATGGAATTGAGGATAAAATGTGCCTTTTTGCAGATGACACAAAGTTATGCAACAGGGTAGACACACCAGGAGGGGTAAAAAATGATCTAGGTCAGTGGTAGCCAACCCTAGCCCTCGAGAGCTACCAACAGTTCACATTTTCCAGACAACCTAGCTGCTGCACAGCTGCACTCATTAATCACTGACACATTTTAAAAGGTCCACAGGGGGGGCGTGGCCTGGCCAGGAGTGAAGGAAGCCACACATCTCCTGGAGCTCCCACAAAGTGCAGCTTCTAAACTCCCAAACCCCTCTGCAGCCTCCCAAATACCACACATCCCACCTGCACACCCCACTGACCTCCTCCAGTGCGTGGGGGTGTAGCTGCAGAGCCGGGGGACTGATATATCCATCCCTGCAGGTTGCGACCTACCACCAGCACGAAGCCGGGGCCTCAATTTCTGAGGGGGCGCTCGTTCCCGGACCGCCAGACGCCCATTTTAAGCACCCCAGACGGGATACCTGCAGCTGGCAAGACAGCCCAGACCCTCAGGTGAGCTTGCCCCTCGTAGGGGGACTTGCCCAGAGGTTTTATTTAGCCCTCGCACACTGCCAAAACCGGATCACACAGGACGCGGCGGCCATCTTGGTTGTGGCATTCCATAAAAGCAAGTGCACAAACGTTATCTAGAGACTGTTTTCAAGCTGCTGCCCCTATAACACCAATTATTAACACATCCCTAGCCTGTCCCCTGCTACCTGGGACAACCCTGGGAAGAATACTGTATCTCCTTAGAGTGAGGGAGCACACACAGCGGGGGTGCAGCACCTGCTCCACCATCAGACCCACAGATACTATATCACAGTGTATAACTCCTGCCTTCCAAGCATCTGCTCCTACAGTGCACTGTCCTGAGACTGCTGCACCAGATCCAGGGATCCTCTGATGTGCCCTTAGCAACACATCTGTATGTTGCACACTCCTGTTACTGACACCACTATGTGATTATTAAGACACGTGCCCGCTACTCCATACAACTACATTAACATGTGAACCACCTCCCCCAGAGATGGAACACTAACCCAGGCCCACGATTTAGGGGAATGTGACCCCCACTTGCTGACTGATTTATGATTCTAACTGATTAGATGACCTGATCTGGAAACTGTGCCAACGTCTAATGGGCAAAACCAGGAGGAGCACGAAGAAGACAGACACCGGCTCCAAGAATACCACTTCACAAACATCACTCCGGTCTTATCTCTCCGCCTCTCAAACCACAGATCGCTCCTCCCCCCCTCTGCCTGAGGACACTGACACCAATACCCATGAGGTACCCTCGTCTCCACACACGATGGATCTTCAATCTCAAATAGCACATCTGCGGGGTGAAATCGGAGAAGTCCTCTCACATGTCCGAACGCTCCCCTCCAAGCAAGACTTACAGGCACTTGAAACAAGCCTTCAAGATTCATTCCAAACCCAGATCACGGCGGTACAGGCCGACATTACCCTCCTGGGGACGAGAGTTGAAGCCCTAGAGGAGGAACTTGAAAACGATGCCGACCAACTAACCTCTATCAAAGAGACCCTCTCCCAACAGGCAAACAACATGAGAATCCTAAAGGAGAAGCTGGAAGATCTGGACCGGGGACGCAGAAATAATGTGCGGGTGAGGGGCCTCCCAGAATCTGTGCCCCCTTCCGGTATAATTGATGCCCTCAACAAAATGTTTGGTGAAATCCTGTGTCTCGATCCCGAGATCCCCATTGAATTTGACCGTGCCCATAGAGTCCTCTAACCTAAGGGGCAAGCATCTGAGCAGCCTAGGGATGTAATTTGCCGCCTCCACTATTACTCCCAGAAAGAGGAATTGCTACGGAAAGTTCGTGACCTAGAGGCCATCGAATTCGAGGGGACTCGTGTTCAGATCTTTCATGGCGCACACTCCAGCAAAGAAGACTGATAAAACCACTCACAGATGCCCTTCGCAAGTCGAACTATAAGTACAAGTGGGGCTTTCCCTTCTCCCTACAGGTAGCTTCAGCGGGACGTCAATTCACTCTACGCTCTCCAGCCGACCTCCACGACTTCTGCTCCAACTTGGGTCTAGACGAACTCTCCCTACCTGATTGGCAGGCCTTCCACTTACCAAACGCCCCCTCTCCCCACAACTCCAAAAGGGAGAGATGGCAACAAGCCAACACCTCGAAGAGATCCAGAGGACCTCCTGCCCCTAGCTCCCAAGATCCTACCTGATGAGACGACGAGTGGTAACATTAGACAATGAACACTAATCCTGTTTCTGTACACACTGTCGTCACTTCAGAATTACTATACCGCTACTTAATACCCTCTTAATGTCTTTTGATTAGTACATCTTAAGACCCTATGGTCATATGTTAGGTCTGTTTTTTGTTTTTTTTTACTAGTTACTCAGAGAACCAAGTATTCATCTACACTTTTACATTTAGTAATCTAGAACACTTCAGTTAGTATTGTTGGGGCACGGCCCCCTAGTTCCCCTCACTGCTATTCGTACAATCCTCCGTGACATGGTCGCCACTATGGCCTCTTCACTGTCCGGATGCGGCTATGTTTTTGATGCTCATACCAGATGTTCACAGTTTTACTACGCATTGTGTTATATTTTATTGTATGTTTTTTGCCCTATCACCATGACCCTTCTCCCTCCCTCACCACCAACTCGCTGCTCAACCTCACCACTCTCCCTTCCCGCTCCTCCTACCCGATCTGATTCTTACCCATTGACTTCTCATCTTACAACTACCAAATGACCTCATC
Organism: Crinia signifera; assembly: GCF_055691185.1. Lineage (NCBI taxonomy): Eukaryota > Metazoa > Chordata > Amphibia > Anura > Myobatrachidae > Crinia > Crinia signifera. The sequence continues at coordinate 3,258,013 of NC_139221.1, read as the reverse complement.
CCTACGTATTATATCCATCAATGCTAGGGGTTTAAACATCCCAGAAAAAAGGACACGGGCACTACATTTCCTTCATAAAGAAAGGGCAGATATCGTCTTATTCCAGGAAACGCACTTTCCCCAGAACGACCCAACTCCTCGACTAAGTAACCACTACTTCCCTACCACACACTACTGCAATTACCCGCATTCAAAATCTAAAGGAGTTGCCATCCTATTTGCCCGACATGTACCAATCTCTGACGTACAAACACACATACTAGAAGAGGGTCGCTGTCTACTTCTAACATGCACCATATATAATACAAAGCTCACAATTGTTAACATTTACGCGCCCAATCAGGGACAACTGACCTTTCTCAGGAAGGTTCTAGAGAGGGTAGACTCACTTAAGCAAGGGATCCTGGTGATAGGGGGCGATTTCAACTGGGCTCTAGACCCTCTCCAAGATGTAACACCATCCCCTAACTCCCCTCCGAGTTCACAAACCAGGGAGGTTAAGCGCCTTTTTCACACTCATCAACTATCAGACGTTTGGCAAATTCATCACCCTGCCGAACGGGACTTTACTTACTACTCACCCCCCCACAAATCTTACTCTAGACTAGACTATTTCCTCCTGAACCATAACTGCCTACACTTGGTTCGAGACTCTTCTATTGGCTCCATAACCTGGTCTGACCACGCCCCTGTTTATTTAGTCATCCCCTTAGATATGGCCCCTAGACAACGTTCCTGTCGCTTTAACGAATCTTTACTCTCAGACCCGAACTACAAATCTCAATTAGAAGAAACCCTGGACACCTATGTGGAACATAATGTCACCCCTGATGTCTCTGATATGGTGATCTGGGAGGCACACAAGTGTGTTATGAGGGGAAAATGTATTCAGTTAGGGTCATTTATTAAAAAACAGAAACAGAAGAAAATCGATGACCTCCTTCAGAAAATCCAAGTACTAGAAACTACCCATAAAGCATCCCTCTCCTCCACCACGTTTGTAGAACTCACCTCCGCTAGGTCAGCTCTTAATAAATTACTGTTGGACAAAGTGAAAATGGTATTTCGGAAATGTCGTAATCGATATTACCGATGGGGGAATAAACCAGGCAAAATGCTCGCTAAGGCACTTCGCACCCAAAGGTCCCTCTCTTTCATCCCCTCTATTAAAAACACTCAAGCCCAAACACTACATGACACGGACTCCATTGCAGCTACCTTCTGCTCATATTACTCATCCCTATATAACTTAAACCCTCCAAAGACCCCCGACCAACTCGAAGAACAACAACGACATATTAGATCCTACCTTATGAAAATTGGCTTCCCTACCCTAACCGATGAGCTTAAAAACGACCTCGAGAGACCCTTCACAGAATTAGAGTTGACCGAGGCGATTAAGACAACCCCCTCAGGTAAAAGTCCTGGCCCGGATGGGTTTACCATCTCCTACTACAAAGCCTTTAAGGACAAACTTCTCCCTTTATTACTGCGGGCTTGCAACACAGTAAGTGCGACTCATCCCTTCCCCTTCCAATCATTAGAAGCCCACATTACTGTAATCCCTAAAGAGGGGAAAGATCCATCCCTTTGCCCCAGCTACCGTCCCATTTCGCTTAATATCCATGTGAAACTATATGCCAAATTACTTGCAAACAGACTAAAACATCTTCTGCCAACCATTATTCACAACGACCAGGTAGGCTTCGTACCAGGCCGTGAAGCCAAGGGTAATACCTCCAAAATAATCGCCCTTATACATCACCTTACAACCACCAAAACCCCTGAAATCCTTCTATCAACTGACGCCGAGAAGGCATTTGATAGAATTGACTGGGGCTTCATGAGGGGGGTGCTGGACCACCTAGGGTTAAGACCGATATGTGTACAACGTATTTTAGCCCTATATACCTCCCCTTCCGCTAGAATACGGATCAATGGCACACTGTCTAACTCGTTCGCTATCAGCAATGGGACCCGACAGGGGTGCCCGCTCTCCCCCCTAATTTTCGTTCTGTGCATCGAAGCCCTGGCCAGAGCTATCAGGGGAACAAAACATTAGCGGGATTACAATAGCTGGACAAGAATATAAGCTAGCGCTCTTTGCGGACGATCTACTTGCTACAATTACTAACCCCACGACCTCCCTTCCCAACTTAATGTCCGAGTTTCAGGGTTTCAGCACCCTCTCTAATTTTAAAATAAATTTTACTAAGTCGGCGGCTATGAACGTCTCCGCTTCTCCGACTATTGTGACAAACCTCAAAAACTCATTTCCCTTTACATGGCACACATCCCACCTCAAATACCTGGGAGTAAACATCTCCAGTGATTCCACTAGACTGTTCGAACTCAACTTCACCCCACTCCTACACAAAATTTGCGCGGACCACCAAGCCTGGAAATCTAGACCATTTTCCTGGTTTGGCAGAGTAGGGATTCCTAAAATGAACTCACTTCCGAAAATATTATACCTCCTACAGACTCTCCCTAGTAAAATTCCGCCTCGATGGTTTAAAGAGATTCAATCCCTTTTCCGGGATTTTGTCTGGGGAAATAAGAGACCACGAGTGGGCCTTACTCTACTTTAGAGACAAAAAAATGCAGGGGGTATTGGGTTGCCGGACATTCAAGGGTACTACAAAGCCTGTTTATTGAGCAGAATAATAGAGTGGTCCAGATCAAACACCAACAAACAATGGGTCCAGATAGAGAACCACTCACTCCCTTCCCCTATCAATATTACACCCTGGCTCTCACATCTACCCAGCTCTACCCACCCCACTGTAAGCCCAACCCTAGTCTGTTGGAAGACTGTTCGCAAATCACCATCCATCTCCGCACCCACTTCCCCTTACATGTCCTTTCTTTTTGACAAACGCTTCCCCCCCGGACACGAGGACACTGTCCGCCCTTGGTATAACCGGGGTCTATACCGAGTAGGCCAGCTACTGTCCGAGGGATCAGTAGTTCCTTTTACAGATCTACAAAATAAATGGAACTTGCGAATGACCTTTGGAGATACCTTCAAACACGCCACTACCTCACTTCCCTGAACCTCTCGACCCCAATTACCTCCACCCTTACCCCCTTTGAACAGCTATGTGAGACGAAAGACCATCCATTGCACCTAGTATCCCAGATCTACAATCTCCTATTGGAAGACAGGAGCCATAGCCCTCCTCCTTTCACTACGAGATGGAATACAGACCTGAAGGTAGATCTAAAAGACGATGATTGGGGAAAATTTTTCAAATTAGCACATCATTGCTCCCCTAGCACACTGGTAGTCGAGACGCAATATAAGTTGTTGTCACGATGGTACAGATGCCCCGACACACTCTCTAAACTGGGCCTCGGTCTTCCCAACAAATGTTGGCGGTGTTCCGCGAGCCCAGGAGACCTCCTACACATCTGGTGGAGCTGCCCATCCATAAAACCCTACTGGCGTAATGTTATTGCCATCTCTGGGAAAATACTGGGTGAACCGGCCCCATCTGACTAGGGTGGCCAATCCCGGCATCGGGATCGGCGGGATCCCGGGATTTGGCCTCCAAAATGCCGGGATTTCAATCCCGGGATTGGAGATTCCAATCCCGGGATTTCGGGATTAGACTGCACATGTGCAGTCTAATGCCGGGCAGCATCTGAGCACCCGCTCAGACGCTGCCCGGCTTCTCCCATACCCGGCGTGCGGCCTGCGCAGCATGATGAGGTCAGCTGTCACGCTGCGCAGGCCACACAGCGGAGCCGCCCACACACCCAGCAACCCGGCTTAACAGCCCATGAAAGCTACGCGACCACCCGAACAGCTACCCAGCCGCCCAGCTGAAGCTGCCCACCCGAAGCTGAAGCTGAAGCTGCCCACCGGCCCAGCTGAAGCTGCCCACCCGAAGCTGTACACCTGCCCGCCCAGCTGAAGCTGCCCACCCGCCCAGCGGACATAACTGCAGCCCACCCGGCTCCCAGCAATATCTGCACGCTCGCCCACCCACCTAGCACCCGCAAATGTAATTTCTGTGAATGTGCAGGGTGGCCCGGGCGTTTTTTTTTTTTCAAATTAGGGAAGCCAATCCCGGGATCCCGGGAATCCCGGGATTGAGCATTTTTCAATCCCGAATCCCGGGATTGAAAAAATGCCCCGGGATTGGCTTCCCTACATCTGACCCTTTGTTCTGGTTATTCCACTATTCAACAGGCTCAATCTCAAGATATAAGAAATCTATCCTTTGCCGCCTAAACAATGCGGCAAAGGCAGTTATTCCAGTCGGGTGGCGCTCGCCACTCCCCCCAACAACTTTAGAATGGTTTAACCGGTTAGACTCCTATATGGATATGGAGGATATAGTATGCTCGGCCGAGACGCAGCCGCCATCTTTAGGGATACTTGGTCAGCATGGATAAACTTTAAAGAATCTCCCTCATATAGAACAGCACTAAATCCCCTCCCACCACAACTGCCCTAGCAATACCCCAGCTCGCTGACGACGCCCCAGACCCCACCTCTTATATACCTCACACACACCCCTTAAATACTCTAGAGGAATATATGCTTATCACCTCCTAACGGACTTTTATGCTTTATATCGGATATCAGTTCTGGAGGCCATATCTCCAGAAGGATTTAAATACAATAGATCTGGGGCAGCCAACCCTAGTCCTCGAGAGCTACCAACAGTGCAGGTTTTGCAGGTCTCCTCACAGAATCACAAGTGAGCTAATTAGCTCCATCTGTGAATCTTTTAAAATGTGTCAGTGATTAATAAGTGCAGCTGTGCAGCAGCTAGGTTGTCTGGAAAATGTGACCTGTTGGTAGCTCTCGAGGGCTAGGGTTGGCTACCACTGCATTAGAGACTGTACAAAGAAGGGCAACTAAAATGGTGCATGGCCTACATCAGAGGTTCCCAAACGCGGTCCTCAAGGCACCCCAACGGTCCAGGTTTTAGGTATATCCATGGCTCAGCACAGATGGTTAAATCAGACTGACTGAGTTAGTAATTAAGTCACCTGTGGCCAAGCATGGATATACCTAATACCTGGACCGTTGGGGTGCCTTGAGGACCGCATTTGAGAACCTATGGCCTACATCACAAAACGTTTTTGCTCTATATATTTGCATGATATTTTGGATTTTTTGTATCGATTTTTTGTATCGATGTTTTTATGACATCGATGTTTTTACTGATTTTTATCGATATTTTATTATATTCATACATGCACTTTTGTATTTTTATATGCTCATTTTGTATTTTTGTATTTTTATATGCTGATTTGTAATATTATGTATTTATGTATTTATTTGCCGTTACTATGCGGTAATATGTTGCTTAGTATAAAAGAGCCGGGTCCCATAGGTTACAGGTATGAACCATGATAGGTGGAAACACGATCATGTGACTTTGCCATTCAGTATAAATTAGATACTGTGATAGATAGCAGTACGTCTTGAAGAAGGAGGAATCCGAAACGCGTTGACGTCAGTACTGCTTGCTGGCTCACCTTATTCCAGCGCGTCAAACAAGGTGAACGGGAACCGTCTGCGGCTCTGTCCTACGCGTCTGCAGCGCCGGAGACAAAGAACTTTCCATCCCGCAGCAGCGTCCTGGATCCCCTTCCGTGTGTGTTTTTATTGTGTATATTCTTTGAATAAATTTGTGTGACCAATCCCTGGAGACTGGATCGTGATTTTAAAGATACCATTATGTGAACGCGGGTCAGAAATAAAAAGTAAGTTGTACCCGATCTGCTTATTTCCATTGATTGATGTTGATGTTTGGAAGAAACAAAGATACCTTTTTGTGCACTCGTGATTGAAATAATAAGTAAGTGTCCAGGATATCATACCTTCCTGCTTAAAGAAACTGTTACGTGAACTCGAGACAGAACTAGAAAGTAAGTGTGGTTATTAACCCACCAACAACGTCAGCTGTGCTCTGATCTCCAGCTCACGATCAAGTTTCCACCAAGCGCTGGTTGTCCCACCTTTTGTATTTGCATAGTGTTTTCATTGTTTGGAGGATTGGATGGCCTCCAGGGGATAATACTCAGCTGCTTTCCACTAGCGCTAGTTCCTATCAATTTTTTGTCAGTATCACAAAACGTACCAGGAAAGACTAAAAGATCTTCATTAAATCTGCTAGTATGTATTACAGGAAGGAGAACTACAAATACCAGCACAACCTGCTTGTGTCCAGGTAAGGTCCTATCATTATACAAGGAATGGTTTATTTGTGCAGAAGATGGCATAGCTGACCGTATAATAATAATGACACCATCCACTTCTCAGTGATTGCCTAACGCTGATATATATACACACACACACACACACACATGCACGGGAGTGAAATAATAGTCGCCTGGGTTACTCTCTCCGCACGTGCTGGTGACTATCTGTAATGTCCTGCCAGGTGCTGCCTTCATATATAACCCCCAGACAGATGGTCCCTGCAGGGCCCGGTGCATCCTGGTGAGGGCCACCTGCTGCAGCAACCTCCGGAGAATTCTCTGCGCCCTGGTGTATGAGTGCGGTGATACAAACAGTTTACATGGGCACCTAGGGCCCGGTGCATCCTGGTGAGGGCCACCTGCTGGAGCAACCTCCGGAGAATTCTCTGCGCCCTGGTGTATGAGTGCGGTGATACAAACAGTTTATATGTGCACCTAGGGCCCGGTGCATCCTGGTGAGGGCCACCTGCTGCAGCAACCTCTGGAGAATTCTCTGCGCCCTGGTGTATGAGTGCGGTGATACAAACAGTTTATATGTGCACCTAGGGCCCGGTGCATCCTGGTGAGGGCCACCTGCTGCAGCAACCTCTGGAGAATTCTCTGCGCCCTGGTGTATGAGTGCGGTGATACAAACAGTTTATATGTGCACCTAGGGCCCGGTGCATCCTGGTGAGGGCCACCTGCTGGAGCAACCTCCAGAGAATTCTCTGCGCCCTGGTGTATGAGTGCGGTGATACAAACAGTTTATATGTGCACCTAGGGCCCGGTGCATCCTGGTGAGGGCCACCTGCTGCAGCAACCTCCGGAGAATTCTCTGCGCCCTGGTGTATGAGTGCGGTGATACAAACAGTTTATAGGTGCACCTAGGGCCCGGTGCATCCTGGTGAGGGCCACCTGCTGCAGCAACCTCCGGAGAATTCTCTGCGCCCTGGTGTATGAGTGCGGTGATACAAACAGTTTATATGTGCACCTAGGGCCCGGTGCATCCTGGTGAGGGCCACCTGCTGCAGCAACCTCCGGAGAATTCTCTGCGCCCTGGTGTATGAGTGCGGTGATACAAACAGTTTATATGTGCACCTAGGGCCCGGAGCATCCTGGTGAGGGCCACCTGCTGCAGCAACCTCCGGAGAATTCTCTGCGCCCTGGTGTATGAGTGCGGTGATACAAACAGTTTATATGTGCACCTAGGGCCCGGTGCATCCTGGTGAGGGCCACCTGCTGCAGCAACCTCCGGAGAATTCTCTGCGCCCTGGTGTATGAGTGCGGTGATACAAACAGTTTATATGGGCACCTAGGGCCCGGTGCATCCTGGTGAGGGCCACCTGCTGGAGCAACCTCCAGAGAATTCTCTGCGCCCCGGTGTATGAGTGCGGTGATACAAACAGTTTATATGGTGCACCTAGGGCCCGGTGCATCCTGGTGAGGGCCACCTGCTGCAGCAACCTCCGGAGAATTCTCTGCGCCCTGGTGTATGAGTGCGGTGATACAAACAGTTTATATGTGCACCTAGGGCCCGGTGCATCCTGGTGAGGGCCACCTGCTGGACCAACCTCCGGAGAATTCTCTGCGCCCTGGTGTATGAGTGCGGTGATACAAACAGTTTATATGTGCACCTAGGGCCCGGTGCATCCTGGTGAGGGCCACCTGCTGCAGCAACCTCCGGAGAATTCTCTGCGCCCTGGTGTATGAGTGCGGTGATACAAACAGTTTATATGTGCACCTAGGGCCCGGTGCATCCTGGTGAGGGCCACCTGCTGCAGCAACCTCCGGAGAATTCTCTGCGCCCTGGTGTATGAGTGCGGTGATACAAATAGTTTATATGTGCACCTAGGGCCCGGTGCATCCTGGTGAGGGCCACCTGCTGGAGCAACCTCCGGAGAATTCTCTGCGCCCTGGTGTATGAGTGCGGTGATACAAACAGTTTATATGTGCACCTAGGGCCCGGTGCATCCTGGTGAGGGCCACCTGCTGCAGCAACCTCCGGAGAATTCTCTGCGCCCTGGTGTATGAGTGCGGTGATACAAACAGTTTATATGTGCACCTAGGGCCCGGTGCATCCTGGTGAGGGCCACCTGCTGCAGCAACCTCCGGAGAATTCTCTGCGCCCTAGTGTATGAGTGCGGTGATACAAACAGTTTATATGTGCACCTAGGGCCCGGTGCATCCTGGTGAGGGCCACCTGCTGGAGCAACCTCCGGAGAATTCTCTGCGCCCTGGTGTATGAGTGCGGTCCTAGGGCCCGGTGCCGCTGGTTCCAGCGTTTGGATAACTGCGCAGCACATCGGCAGCACAAAGCGTTGGGAGTGGGAAATGAGGTGTTTTTGGTTTGTGTCTAGGATGAAATTTACTAACATTCTATTGAAGATTGGATGTTGCTATGGGCAACCAATCACAATCTACTTAATATAACATGTTCTAGCAGATAATAGATTGTATTTGATTGGTTGCCCATAGCAATATCTCCACCATCAATATAACTCATGTTAGTAAATGTCACCATATAGTGTAATTACTTACAGTGATGATCTAAGTCCTGGCTCTTTCTCTGTATTTGTTATGGAGATGTCTGTTTTATTAGCTACGTGTGTGTGTGCGCCCGCATGTGTGTGTGTGTGCGCCCGCGTGTGTGTGCACCCGCGCGTGTGTGTGTGTGCGCCCGCGTGTGTGTGTGTGCGCCTGTGTGTGTGTGCGCCCGCGTGTGTGTGCGCCCGCGTGTGTGTGTGCGCCCGCGTGTGCACCCGCGTGTGTGTGTGCCCGCGTGTGTGTGTGCGCCCGTGTGTGTGTGTGCGCCTGTGTGTGTGTGCGCCCGCATGTGTGTGTGTGTGCGCCCGCGTGTGTGTGTGTGCGCGGCCGCGTTTGTGTGTGTGTGTGCCCGTGTGTGTGTGCGCCCGCATTTGTAGCATATGTACTCACACAGGGCCAGATTCTCTAAGCTTCAAAAGTGATAAAATGGAGAGTGATAAACAGCCAGCCAATCAGCTCCTACCTGCCATGTCCCAGACTGTATCTTGGAAACAATATTTAGTCATGTGTATCATGCTGCATGTGTCATGTCTACATGGTTTCATGTATAGATTTTAGTAAAGAGAGAAATGAGCATGCACAAATTCTGTGTGATATGGTTGTGTATTGACTGTAGCTGCATGCAAGCCTCACATCTTGGGGAGGAGGGATAATGGTACGAGGCTGGTGGAGGGATAATGGTACGAGGCTGGTGGAGGGATAATGGTACGAGGCTGGTGGAGGGATAATGGTACGAAGCTAGTGAAGGAAGGATAATGGCATGGGGCTTGTGGAGGAGGAAGGATAATGGTATGAAGCTGGTGGAGGGATAATGGTACGAGGCTGGTGGAGGGATAATGGTACGAGGCTGGTGGAGGGATAATGGTACGAGGCTGGTGGAGGGATAATGGTACGGGGGTTGGTGGACGAAGGATAATGGTATGCAGCTGGTGGAGTGATAATGGTACGAGGCTGGTGGAGGAAGGATAATGGTACGAGGCTGGTGGAGGGATAATGGTATGAAGCTAGTGAAGGAAGGATAATGGTATGGGGCTTGTGGAGGAGGAAGGATAATGGTATGAAGCTGGTGGAGTGATAATAGTACAAGGCCGGTTTAGGAAGGATAATGGTATGGGGCTTGTGGAGGAGGAAGGATAATGGTATGGGGCTTGTGGAGGAGGAAGGATAATGGTATGAAGCTGGTGGAGTGATAGGCCGGTTTAGGAAGGATAATGGTATGAGGCTGGTGGAGGAAGGATAATGGTACGAGGCTGGTGGAGGGATAATGGTACGAGGCTGGTGGAGGAAGGATAATGGTACGAGGCTGGTGGAGGGATAATGGTATGAAGCTAGTGAAGGAAGGATAATGGCATGGGGCTTGTGGAGGAGGAAGGATAATGGTATGAAGCTGGTGGAGTAATAATAGTACAAGGCCGGTGGAGGAAGGATAATGGTATGAGGCTGGTGGAGGAAGGATAATGGTATGGGGGCTGTTGGAGGAGGAAGGATAATGGTATGAGGCTGGTGGAGGAAGGATAATGGTATGGGGGCTGTTGGAGGAGGTAGGATAATGGTACGGGGCTGGTGGAGGAGGAAGGATAATGGTACAGGGCTGGTGGAGGTGGGATAATGGTACGGGGCTGGTGGAGGATTGATAATGGTACGGGTGCTAGTGGAGGAGGAATAATGGTACGGGGCTGGTGGAGGAGGGATAATGGTATGGGGCTTCTGGTGGAGGGATAATGGTACGGGGCTGCTGGTCAAGGGATAATGGTACGGGGCTGGTGGAGGTGGGTTAATGGTACGGAGCTGGTGGAGGAAGGATAATGGTATGAGGCTGGTGGAGGGATAATGGTACGAGGCTGGTGGAGGGATAATGGTACGAGGCTGGTGGAGGGATAATGGTACGAGGCTGGTGGAGGGATAATGGTACGAAGCTAGTGAAGGAAGGATAATGGCATGGGGCTTGTGGAGGAGGAAGGATAATGGTATGAAGCTGGTGGAGGGATAATGGTACGAGGCTGGTGGAGGGATAATGGTACGAGGCTGGTGGAGGGATAATGGTACGAGGCTGGTGGAGGGATAATGGTACGAGGCTGGTGGAGGGATAATGGTACGAGGCTGGTGGAGGGATAATGGTACGGGGGTTGGTGGACGAAGGATAATGGTACGAGGCTGGTGGAGGGATAATGGTATGAAGCTAGTGAAGGAAGGATAATGGTATGGGGCTTGTGGAGGAGGAAGGATAATGGTATGGGGCTTGTGGAGGAGGAAGGATAATGGTATGAAGCTGGTGGAGTGATAATAGTACAAGGCCGGTTTAGGAAGGATAATGGTATGAGGCTGGTGGAGGAAGGATAATGGTACGAGGCTGGTGGAGGGATAATGGTACGAGGCTGGTGGAGGAAGGATAATGGTACGAGGCTGGTGGAGGGATAATGGTATGAAGCTAGTGAAGGAAGGATAATGGCATGGGGCTTGTGGAGGAGGAAGGATAATGGTATGAAGCTGGTGGAGTGATAATAGTACAAGGCCGGTGGAGGAAGGATAATGGTATGAGGCTGGTGGAGGAAGGATAATGGTATGGGGGCTGTTGGAGGAGGAAGGATAATGGTATGAGGCTGGTGGAGGAAGGATAATGGTATGGGGGCTGTTGGAGGAGGAAGGATAATGGTACGGGGCTGGTGGAGGAGGAAGGATAATGGTACAGGGCTGGTGGAGGTGGGATAATGGTACGGGGCTGGTGGAGGATTGATAATGGTACGGGTGCTAGTGGAGGAGGAATAATGGTACGGGGCTGGTGGAGGAGGGATAATGGTATGGGGCTTCTGGTGGAGGGATAATGGTACGGGGCTGCTGGTCGAGGGATAATGGTACGGGGCTGGTGGAGGTGGGTTAATGGTACGGAGCTGGTGGAGGAAGGATAATGGTATGAGGCTGGTGGAGGGATAATGGTACGAGGCTGGTGGAGGGATAATGGTACGAGGCTGGTGGAGGGATAATGGTACGAGGCTGGTGGAGGGATAATGGTACGAAGCTAGTGAAGGAAGGATAATGGCATGGGGCTTGTGGAGGAGGAAGGATAATGGTATGAAGCTGGTGGAGGGATAATGGTACGAGGCTGGTGGAGGGATAATGGTACGAGGCTGGTGGAGGGATAATGGTACGAGGCTGGTGGAGGGATAATGGTACGAGGCTGGTGGAGGGATAATGGTACGGGGGTTGGTGGATGAAGGATAATGGTATGCAGCTGGTGGAGTGATAATGGTACGAGGCTGGTGGAGGAAGGATAATGGTACGAGGCTGGTGGAGGGATAATGGTATGAAGCTAGTGAAGGAAGGATAATGGTATGGGGCTTGTGGAGGAGGAAGGATAATGGTATGGGGCTTGTGGAGGAGGAAGGATAATGGTATGAAGCTGGTGGAGTGATAGGCCGGTTTAGGAAGGATAATGGTATGAGGCTGGTGGAGGAAGGATAATGGTACGAGGCTGGTGGAGGGATAATGGTACGAGGCTGGTGGAGGAAGGATAATGGTACGAGGCTGGTGGAGGGATAATGGTATGAAGCTAGTGAAGGAAGGATAATGGCATGGGGCTTGTGGAGGAGGAAGGATAATGGTATGAAGCTGGTGGAGTGATAATAGTACAAGGCCGGTGGAGGAAGGATAATGGTATGAGGCTGGTGGAGGAAGGATAATGGTATGGGGGCTGTTGGAGGAGGAAGGATAATGGTATGAGGCTGGTGGAGGAAGAATAATGGTATGGGGGCTGTTGGAGGAGGAAGGATAATGGTACGGGGCTGGTGGAGGAGGAAGGATAATGGTACAGGGCTGGTGGAGGTGGGATAATGGTACGGGGCTGGTGGAGGATTGATAATGGTACGGGTGCTAGTGGAGGAGGAATAATGGTACGGGGCTGGTGGAGGAGGGATAATGGTATGGGGCTTCTGGTGGAGGGATAATGGTACGGGGCTGCTGGTCGAGGGATAATGGTACGGGGCTGGTGGAGGTGGGTTAATGGTACGGAGCTGGTGGAGGAAGGATAATGGTATGAGGCTGGTGGATGGATAATGGTACGAGGCTGGTGGAGGGATAATGGTACGAGGCTGGTGGAGGGATAATGGTACGGGGGTTGGTGGACAAAGGATAATGGTATGCAGCTGGTGGAGTGATAATGGTATGAGGCTGGTGGAGGAAGGATAATGGTACGAGGCTGGTGGAGGGATAATGGTACGAGGCTGGTGGAGGAAGGATAATGGTACGAGGCTGGTGGAGGGATAATGGTATGAAGCTAGTGAAGGAAGGATAATGGTATGGGGCTTGTGGAGGAGGAAGGATAATGGTATGAAGCTGGTGGAGTGATAATAGTACAAGGCCGGTTTAGGAAGGATAATGGTATGAAGCTGGTTGGGGGAAGGATAATGGTACGAGGCTGGTGGAGGGATAATGGTACGAGGCTGGTGGAGGAAGGATAATGGTACGAGGCTGGTGGAGGGATAATGGTATGAAGCTAGTGAAGGAAGGATAATGGTATGGGGCTTGTGGAGGAGGAAGGATAATGGTATGAAGCTGGTGGAGTGATAATAGTACAAGGCCGGTTTAGGAAGGATAATGGTATGAGGCTGGTGGAGGAAGGATAATGGTATGGGGGCTGTTGGAGGAGGAAGGATAATGGTACGAGGCTTGTGGAGGAAGGATAATGGTACAAAGCTGGTGGATGGATAATGGTATGGGGCTGGTGGAGGAGGAAGGATAATGGTACGGGGCTGGTGGAGGTGGGATAATGGTACGGAGCTGGTGGAGGATTGATAATGGTACGGGTGCTAGTGGAGGAGGAATAATGGTACGGGGCTGGTGGAGGAGGGATAATGGTACGGGGCTGCTGGTGGAGGGATAATGGTACGGGGCTGCTGGTCGAGGGATAATGGTACGGGGCTGGTGGAGGTGGGTTAATGGTACGGAGCTGGTGGAAGTGGGATAATGGTAAGGGGGCGGGTGGAGGAGGGATAATGGAATGGGGATGGTGCAGGTGGGATAATGGTACAGAGGCTAGAGCAGGGGTGGCCAAACCAGTCCTCAAGATCTACCAACAGTCTACATTTTCCAAATCACCTAGCTGGTGCACAGCTGTAGTTATTACTATCGGCACCAACGACAAAGTCAATGGAAGATGGGATGTCCTCAAGAAAGAGTATAGGGAATTAGGTAATAAATTAAAGGCGAGGACATCTAGGGTAATTTTCTCTGAAATATTACCAGTGCCACGCGCTAGCTCAGGGAGGTAAATGTGTGGCTTAAGGACTGGTGTAGGAAAGAGGGATTCGTGTTCATGGAACACTGGGCGGACTTCTTAGTCAGGCGCCATCTTTTTTGCCATGATGGATTGCACCTGAGCGAGGAGGGGGCTGTGGTGCTGGGGGGAAGGATGGTTAGAGGGTTGGAGGAGATTTTAAACTAGGCGACGGGGGGGGCAGCAAGACATTATGGGACCATCAGGGCGAGAAGCCGGACTGGGATCAGGAATCATATGGGGGAAGGAGATGGGGGGGGGGGGGACAGAGACACAGACAAAGTCCTGGGACATAACAAGGGTATAATCGGGGGTAACTCTCAGGGTGCATCAGGAATGTCATGTAATAAAATGTTATGTTGTAACAGTCACGTTACCCCATTACAGTTCTTAGGTACAGATGATCTTAGTATACGGGAAGGAGGGAAGGACAGAGGAAGAATTCCCGGAACTATGGAGAGGGCAGGCAGTGTGCATGGTGGGGAGGCCTGTAGAGAGTCTACTGAAGGGGAGAGGGGAAAGAGGAAGCTAGTAAAGAATTCAAATGGGTCCTGGGGTGAAACTAATCACAATATTAGAGCCATATCTAAAAATAAACATAAATTAAAATGCTTACTGGCTAATGCAAGAAGCTTAGTGAGTAAAATCGGGGAGCTTGAAACGGTGATCAGTAGGGATGACTACGACATCATTGGTATTACAGAAACATGGTGTAATGAGTCGCATGACTGGTCATTAAACATGGAGGGATATACACTCTACAGGAAAGACAGGGAAAATAGAAGGGGCGGGGTGTGTGCCTATATGTAAATAATAACTTAACATCATGTGAGAAAAATATGAGCACAGACCTGGAAGAAGACAACTCGGAGACAGTGTGGGCAGAGATAACCGACAATAATAGAAAAACAAAATTATAATAGGGGTATGCTATAGACCACCAAATATAAACGAAAGGGAAGAGTCTCTTTTAAACCAAATCAAACAATCATCAAATCAGGGTCAGGTATTAATTATGGGGGATTTTAATTTACCCGACATTGAAACTAGGGACTCAAGGGTAATTATGCCACTGTATAAGGCATTGGTGAGACCTCACCTAGAGTACGGAGTACAGTTCTGGGCCCCACACTATAAAAAGGACATCATAGAATTAGAAAAAATCCAAAGGCGAGCAACAAAGCTTATTAGGGGAATGGAGAATTTAAACTACGGGGAGAGATTAAGCAATTTGGGACTATTTACATTGGAAAAGAGACGTTTGAGGGGGGACATGCTCAACATGTACAAGTATATGAAGGGCCAATATAAGGAACTGTCACACACCCTCTTTTCTACTAGAAAGGAATCTAGGACGCGAGGGCATGAGTATAGATTAGAAGAAAAAAGATTTCATTCAGCTAGTAGAAAGAATTTCTTTACGGTCAGAACAGTCAAACTCTGGAACTCTCTTCCCAGAGAGTTGGTAACGGCTGGCTCATTAAATGCGTTAAAGGCAAAGTTGGACAAACATTTACTGGAGAAAAACATCCATGGGTACAAATAAGAAATAGAATCTGTCTGTAAAATATCAGAACCTACCAAATCAGCAATGGATATCTATACCAGGTTGAACTAGATGGACGCAAGTCTTTTTTCAGCCTTACCTACTATGTAACTATGTAACTATGTATGTAACGGACACATTTTCAAACATGCTGCATTCATTCCTACTAGAAATCCACAGGTTGCCTGAAAAACATGAAAAACATGAACTGTTGGTAGATCTTGAGGACAGGTTTGGCCACCCATGGGCTAGAGGATTGTACAAGGTGGTGGAGGAGGGATAATGGAATGGGACTGGTGGAGGAGGAAGGATAATGGTACGAGGTTGGTGGAGGAAGGATAATTGTACAAGGCTGGTGGAGGGATAATGGTACCAGGCTGGTGGTGGAGGAAGGATAATAGTATGAAGCTGGTGGAGTGATAATGGTACGAGGCTGGTGGAGGAAGGATAATGGTACGAGGCTGGTGGAGGAAGGATAATGGTACGAAGCTGGTGGAGTGATAATGGTACGAGGCTGGTGGAGGAAGGATAATGGTACGAGGCTGCTGGTGGAGGGATAATGGTACGGCGGCTGCTGGTGGAGGAGGAAGGATAATGGTATGAGGCTGGTGAAGAAAGGATAATGGTACAGGGTTGGTGGAGGAAGGATAATGGTACGAAGCTGGTGGATTGATAATGGTACGAGGCTGGTGGAGGAAGGATAATGGTACAAGGCTGCTGGTGGAGGGATAATGGTACGGCGGCTGCTGGTGGAGGTGGGATAATGGTACGGGGTGGTGGAGAAGGGATAATGGTAAGGGGGCTGGTGGTGGAAGAATAATGGAATGGGGCTGGTGGAGGAGGAGTGATAATGGTAGGGAGCTGGTGGAGGTGGGATAATGGTACAGGGCTGGTGGAGGAGGGATAATGGTACGGGGCTGGTGGAGGATGGATAATGGTACGGGGGCTGGTGGAGATGGGGTAATGGTATTGGGGCTGGTGGAGGAGGGATAATGGTACGGGGGGCTAGTGGAGGAGGAGGGACAATGGTAAGGGATGGTGGAGAAGGGATCATGGAAAGGGGGCTAGTGGAGGAGGAGGGACAATGGTATGGGGCTGGTGGAGGTGAGATAATGGTACGGGGCTGGTGGAGGAGGGATAATGGTACGGGGGCTGGTGGAGGATGGATAATGGAATGGGGCTGGTGGAGGTGGGATAATGGTACAGGGCTGGTGGAGGAGGGGTAATGGTACGGGGCTGGTGGAGGATGGATAATGGTACAGGGGGCTGGTGGAGGTGAGATAATGGTACGGGGCTGGTGGAGGAGGGATAATGGAATGGGGCTGGTGGAGGTGGGATAATGGTACAGGGCTGGTGGAGGAGGGATAATGGTACGGGGGGCTGGTGGAGGTGAGATAATGGTACGGGGCTGGTGGAGGATGGATAATGGAATGGGGCTGGTGGAGGAGGGGTAATGGTACAGGGCTGGTGGAGGAGGGATAATGGTACGGGACTGGTGGAGGATTGATAATGGTACGGGGGCTGGTGGAGATGGGGTAATGGTATTGGGGGCTAGTGAAGGAGGGATAATGGTACGGGGGGCTAGTGGAGAAGGGATAATGGTACAGGGCTGGTGGAGGAGGGATAATGGTACGGGACTGGTGGAGGATTGATAATGGTACGGGGGGCTAGTGGAGGAGGGATAATGGTACAGGGCTGGTGGAGGAGGGATAATGGTACGGGGGGCTGGTGGAGGTGAGATAATGGTACGGGGCTGGTGGAGGATGGATAATGGAATGGGGCTGGTGGAGGAGGGGTAATGGTACAGGGCTGGTGGAGGAGGGATAATGGTACGGGACTGGTGGAGGATTGATAATGGTACGGGGGCTGGTGGAGATGGGGTAATGGTATTGGGGGCTAGTGAAGGAGGGATAATGGTACGGGGGGCTAGTGGAGGAGGGATAATGGTACAGGGCTGGTGGAGGAGGGATAATGGTACGGGACTGGTGGAGGATTGATAATGGTACGGGGGGCTAGTGGAGGAGGGATAATGGTACAGGGCTGGTGGAGGAGGGATAATGGTACGGGACTGGTGGAGGATTGATAATGGTACGGGGCTGGTGGAGGATGGATAATGGTACGGGGGCTGGTGGAGATGGGGTAATGGTATTGGGGCTGGTGGAGAAGGGATCATGGAAAGGGGGCTAGTGGAGGAGGAGGGACAATGGTATGGGGCTGGTGGAGGTGAGATAATGGTACGGGGCTGGTGGAGGATGGATAATGGAATGGGGCTGGTGGCGGTGGGATAATGGTACAGGGCTGGTGGAGGAGGGGTAATGGTATGAGGCTGGTGGAGGAGGGGTAATGGTACGAGGCTGGTGGAGGATGGATAATGGAATAGGGCTGGTGGAGGTGGGATAATGGTACAGGGCTGGTGGAGGAGGGGTAATGGTATGGAGCTATGTGTCAGGGTTTGGGCTATGCCTCTTATCTTTAGGGGCATTAATAATGCTTCAGCATACCAGGACATGTTGGACAATGTGATGCTTCCACCGTTGTGGCATCAGTTTTGAGATGGCCCTTTTCTATTCCACCATGACTGTGCCCAGTGCACAAATTCAGGACTATAATGACATGGGTTGGAGTGTAATAGGGTGCATCAGAAAGAGATTTTGGGAGCATTTTCCCATGGAAGATTTGGTTCTGCCAGTTCAACTTTCTCCTCAAGTGCCTATTCCACAAGGCCACAGCCCCATTCCATTATCCCTCCTCCACCACCCCGTACCATTATCCCTCCACCACCAGCCCCATTCCATTATCCCTCCTCCACCACCCCGTACCGTTATCCCTCCACCACCAGCCCCATTCCATTATCCCTCATCCACCAGCCCCATTCCATTATCCCTCCACCACCAGCCCCATTCCATTATCCCTCCACCACCAGCCCCATTCCATTATCCCTCCTCCACCACCCCGTACCATTATCCCTCCTCCACCACCCCGTACCATTATCCCTCCACCACCAGCCCCATTCCATTATCCCTCCTCCACCAGCCCTATTCCATTATCCCTCCACCACCATCCCCATTCTATTATCCCTCCTCTACCACCCCGTACCATTATCCCTCCTCCACCAGCCCCATTCCATTATCCCTCCACCACCAGCCCCATTCCATTATCCCTCCACCAGCCCCATTCCATTATCCCTCCTCCACCACCCCGTTCCATTATCCCTCCACCACCAGCCCCATTCCATTATCCCTCCTCCACCACCCCGTACCATTATCCCTCCTCCACCACCCCGTACCATTATCCCTCCACCACCAGCCCCATTCCATTATCCCTCCTCCATCAGCCCCATTCCATTATCCCTCCTCCACCACCCCGTACCATTATCCCTCCACCACCAGCCCTATTCCGTTATCCCTCCTCCACCAGCCCCATTCCATTATCCCTCCTCCACTAGCCCCATTCCATTATCCCTCCTCCACCAGCCCCATTCCATTATCCCTCCTCCACCACTCCGCACCATTATCCCTCCTCCCCCAGTTTTGTTCCTATAAACTGGAACATTTA
Source organism: Crinia signifera (assembly GCF_055691185.1). Classification (NCBI taxonomy): domain Eukaryota; kingdom Metazoa; phylum Chordata; class Amphibia; order Anura; family Myobatrachidae; genus Crinia; species Crinia signifera. The sequence continues at coordinate 3,238,895 of NC_139221.1, read as the reverse complement.
TAAAAGTTTTCCACCCCCCCCCCCCCAGCCTTTCCCTTTTTTCTTTCACCTTTTTCTATAAGTTAGCAATCCTGTATATGGACAGTATTATTTTTTTAAATGATTTCTCCAATTTTGTGAATATGGGACCAAAATGATTTCCCATTTGGAGTTTTCTTATAAGAAGTGATATTAGTATAGAAATGATGCATTTGTTCACTTAGCCCCATTATTACTATTGATCACCTATTAGAATCACTATTACATGATAGGATTACCTCATTGTCAGTTTCTTATAGAAATTATTGGTACTTGTGTATAATCACGGCGCCCGGGGTATTCTGCGTAGTGAAATCGCATCGCATGTCACTTTTCCGTAGCATGCGATACGACGCGATTTCACTAGTTCATTTATTCACTGCTCCCTGTACAATAACACTAAAATACCATAACGCTTTCATGTGACCGAACAACGTGTGTGATATGTGTGTAAAAAGCCCTGTGTATGTGTGATGTAAAATACCCTCATTATCCACGTCATCCCGAAGCGTGGCGAGCGCACGCGTTACGCGTCCTCCCGACCTTTTCATACCCCCACTATCCACGTTGGCATGGAGTTGATGTTATATAGTCTGGCGAGCCCGAAGCGTGGCGAGCGGACGCGGATTACTTAACATTTATTCCGCGTCCGCCCACCATGCTTCGCCACACTATATAAAATCAACTCCACGCGGACGTGGATAGTGGGGGTATGAAAAGGTCGGGAGGACGCGTAACGCTGCGCTCGCCACGCTTCGGGATGACTTGGATAATGGGTTGTTCTCTGGACACATTCACACCTGCAATATCATACATCCAATACAGTAATGACGACGTGGGTTAACGAATAACTGGTATCATTTAGTAAATAATTAATGATCAAAGATCATATTAAAAGCAATAATGACAATGATAGGAGTCAATGTAGAATAAGAACATTAATGAATAAACACTGTTAATAATGACAATAAAAGAAGAGTCAATCTGCCTTTGGGCGCAGCGTCAGCGCGTGGAGGATGCGCTCATACGGTTTATCTGCAGCCAAACTTTTCCGCCATATAAATTCCTACAAATAGGACTGTAAGTGGTGACGCGCTGTTCCCCGTTGCCGCTTGTTCCGCCATTTGCAGGAGCCCCAAAGGCGTTCGATGGTTTGTGTGTGCGCACCAGTATCGGGGTCTTCAAAGTTATATTTGTGGTTCACACGGTCATGATTATATTCTGCCTTCTGTGCTGTATGCCCGCCAGCAATCACTGTAAATGGTTGTTCCAGGCTCAATGTTGTCATGTATGGCGGACATAAGAGTGCTGGCGTCACGTTTCGGCACAACTGTAATGAAGCACTGTCCAGTTTCTCGTGAGATGCCTCCAAACACCCATTCCTGAGGTAAAACACTGCCCACATTGCTTTTTCTTTTAACAAAAAGGCTTTCATCGACCTCAACTATCTGGCCCGGTCCACCAATACGGCGCTGCGGCTGTGCCAGCGCCTCCCGCATCCAGGCATTGTACAGGACCACTGTTTTGTTGGACATTTGGAGCTCACACTGACAATATTCTATTGATGTCAGCTCCTCTGCCCACGAATAAATGAAACGTATCACAGTCAGGAATGACAAGCGGCACCCAGGGATAAAATGGGCCGCTCTTAAGCTCACCTTCTGCCGGCATGCTTTTATATGGCACTCCTTAACCGTCAAGCACATGGGCTGCCCATTGGTGCAAGGAGCCGTCACTGACAGCAGGTGATGGTCCTCAGTCTGAGGCAGTGTAAATAAGCTGATCGATGCAGCCATCTCAATTACTGAAACTCACAGGAAAACGCCAGCAGCTCTGAGGTATCCTTCTGGTCACCACAGAATATCACCTCAGAGTGATTTCTGATAGGATCTGACAGGGAGCGGGAATGACAGGGAGCGGGAAGGGTGAAATCACATCGCATCACATCACGTAATGCAATGCGATTTCACTAAGTACGTAACATAACTGGGTGCCGTGATAATACACAAGTACCAAATTATCACCTTTATACAGAACTAGGCTTTCTGATTTTTATCCTCGGCTCTATTCATCTCGTCCTTAGGAAATTAGATCATTATATATTATCAGGGACCTTTTCAGACAAACACACATGTGAAATACCTTTACTGATAAGTTTGGTGATATTTCACCCAGTCGCTCAAACTCCAAATGATATTTAGGGGGGTATTCAATGTTAGGCGTGCTCCCGCAGCCATCTCCCGACGGGGGAGATGGCTGCGGGGCCCTATTCAATGCTGTCTTCCCGGACAGCATTGAACAGGGGTTATGCGCAGAACGAGCCCGACAGCACAAGCTGTCGGGCTCGTTCTGCCGAGAAAAGCCGGAAATAAGAGAGCTCCTGGCCGGAGCTCGTCTTTTTTACGTCATAAACTCGCGGCCACGCCCCCTTCTCGCCGCTCGGCGGCGTGGACATTGAATCCCGACTGCCAAGCTCCAGGCGAGCAAAACGAGAATGGGAGAGGGTATCAATATCGATATTTATATGACCAAAGAACAATAAGTGAAAAGCGTAGGTTACGTACTTCTTCCGTAACCTGTGTACCTTTTATTCCTAGCTACATGCGAACAAAGCGTAGCGCAGCGTAGCGTACCTTTACCGTGTATTGTACACGCTTGAATCAATGCAGTAATAGGAGATCCCTTCGCAGTACTTAGTCTCTAATCTGCGAATACACCTTTAACCCCTTCATGACAGAGCCAGTTTGTGCCTTCATGACAGAGCCCTTTTTTTCAAATCTGACATGTCTCACTTAAGTGGGGATAACTTTTTTTTGCTTTAACTTATCCCAGTGATTTTGAGATTGTTTTCTCGTGACACATTGTACTTCAAGTTAGTGGTAAATTTTGGTCGATACAGTCTGTGTTTTTTTGTGAAAAATACCAAAATGTCGTGAAAAAATGGAAAATTTTGCAATTTGCAAAATGTCACATTTTCTGCTTGTGAGACAAATAAACATACCACTCAAAATAGTTAATAACTAACAAAGACCATATGTCTACTTTATGTTGCAATCATTATTTCAACCTCCTTTTCATTTTTTTGGACACTAGGAGGCTTCAAATATGAATAGCAAATTCTCAAATTTTCAAGAAAATTTCAAACACTGATTTTTTTAGGGACCAGGTCAGTTATGATGTGACTTTGAGTGACTTGTATGTGAGACACCCCCATAAATGATGCCATTTCAAAAACTGCACCCCTCACAGTATTCAAAACAGCATTTTGGAAGTTTGTTAACCCTTTAGGTGTTTCACAGGAATTAAAACAAAGTGTAGGTGAAATTTCAAAATTTCATTTTTTTTGCAGATTTGCAATTTTAATACATTTTTCTAAGGAACACAGTAGATTTTACTAGAGAAATGTGACTAAAAATTGATTCCCCCAATTCTTTGGTTTTCATAAATATCCTATATGTGGCCCTAGTGTGCACGGTGACCAAACCACCGGCTTCATAATAGAAGGAGCACCTACTTGATTTTGGAGCCTCCTTTTTATGAGATTATTTTTTAGGCACCATGTAGGT